>NW_004955418.1:3154576-3161155 GCF_000276665.1 Chinchilla lanigera
GAGAGAGAGAGAGAGAGAGAGAGAGAGACAGTAAGAGAGAACAAACTAATATAACGTTAAAGGAAAAGAAAATAGCACAAACACATGAATGTTAAAATGGATCAAGAAATGGCATTAATTTAAGAAATGCCAACCTTGTGGCCTAAGAGCTTAGATCTCAAGTTTGGGCCAGAAATTATGGCAGCTATTCCAAGAAGAGGTATTTGGGGTAAGGCGTATACAACGTACACATGATTTGTGGCTCCGGAGACGCACAAGTGTCCCTGAGGCTGGGCAGGTGTTTCCTCACCCTTGACAGGCATCGTGGGATACAGCAAGTGACATTCTCGCCAGAGCTCTTCTGTGGAACAAGAATTCATTTCCTTTTGAAAAAAATTTATTCCTGTTAGTACATATTTGCAGTTCATAATGATTGAGTTCTTTGTTGCCTTCCTTTTGTAAAAGATCTAGCTCCCCGTTTCCTATTATCTATCTTTTATTTTGCTTTTTAATTTATTTATAGTTTGGTTTTCTCATAAAAGAAATCATGCAATATTTAAGCTTGTATGTTTGATTTATTCCACTGAGCATTATGGTCTCAAAGTGCATCTGTTTTCTACATATGACTCAAATTTATCCTTCTTTATGGCAGAGTACTATCCCATCGTGTGTGTAAGCCTTAATGTAGGTCCATAGCTTCACACCCAACAATTTAGCAAAGTCATTCCTAGCAGGGACTGTGACACTATGGACCATATTGATGGACCAGAGGGTGCTTCCAAGGCAGAAGTGCTTTAGGAAGGAACAAATAGAGGCAGCTAGACTTACCCTATCTTTCTGGTCCTCTCTGTTTCTTCATTGCTCGAGAGTCAAAAAGTAATTAAATACAGTTATTGAAACAGAGAAGGAAGTAACTTTTTGCACAAATGCAAGAGAAAAAGTGATGGAGGCGTTGTATATGTATTTAAGCCTCCAAAGCTGTCCTTTTCTTCATTCATTATATAATTGCAGACTTGGACCTGGAGTCAGTTCTTTAGCTTCTGTGTGAGTGGATATACAAGCAAGCACAGCAGTGTGGATAAGACACAATGTGCTTTGATGATCCTTCCTGTCCTTTTAAGGCCCAAGGAGCTCACTCAGAGCCGCTCACCCTGCACAATTTCAGAAGACATTTCCATGGAACCTTATGTTAAATAACACTTCTAAGGGTGCCTGGAATTGTGCTGCTAGAAGTTTTAGGAGAATTATTTTGCCCAAGAGTAGATTTAAAGTTTAATTTTCTCCCATTCTGAAGCAGGGTAAGATGCTATTGAAGGGATGATGGTGCTGCCTCAAGTGAGCTGGGTCCATTTTGTCTAGAAAAGGGACAGCTATTCCGTGAGTAGGTGGAAGAGATGGCGAAACACACAACGACGGGCATACAGCCCCACTCTGCGCTCTGTTGTAATGGTGGCTGTCAGACCTTCCAGTAAGCATCATTTTCAAAAAGTTAAAAAAAGATAACTCACACAAATATACTTGCCAGTGCTTTAATTTGATTATTCTATTAGTGTAAGAACCGCCAAGATGAAAGGCCGATGCTAAGAGCCTTTAAGAAACTGAGCATTTATAACAAAATAAGAAGGTTCAGATGAGATTGCTAAATTAGATTGGAAGCTGGTTAATGGCCTAAAAGGCAGTACAGTATAACATACTGGCTTATTTTGCTAACTGATAGAAATCATTTAGATAAAAATTTTTAATGCTCCTTTTACAGAATTAATTGGGTACCGTCCTGACTCTTGCCAGGAAATGCTAGACATCCTGATCGCAGCAAAGGTAATACAGGGTTGGACTGCTATTTAGTATTTAGTATTAATACTGGCTTTAATGCTTTAATA
Organism: Chinchilla lanigera; assembly: GCF_000276665.1. Taxonomy (NCBI): domain Eukaryota; kingdom Metazoa; phylum Chordata; class Mammalia; order Rodentia; family Chinchillidae; genus Chinchilla; species Chinchilla lanigera. Next base: position 3,156,436 of record NW_004955418.1, read on the forward strand.
GTATTTAGAATTAAATATTGGTTTTTAGACTTAACTTTTATTAATGTATCCCAAAAGCACACCCATGGTATTCTGGATCAGGGAGAGATCTAAGCATGTCAACTGCCTTACCCCAGGATTTTACCTGTTGATGAACCAGGCCAAGTGTTCTCCCTAAGTGGCTGGATTACTCCCTAGGTGAAAAGCCAGGAAAAAGATTTTTCTCTGCTTAGGTAGAGGGCAAAGGACCTGTCTGTGCCTCTTGAAAGGGTCTTTTTAGAAATCTAATGGGCCTAAACCCTCACTTCAGCAGTTTGATTTGTAATGAAATCTTATGTCCTGAGGTTTATTCTTCCTTGAAGCTCTAAATAGCCAGGAAAACAATACCCTGGTCAGAGCAGTCACCATGTGACCCTCCAACAGTTAGCTCTGTTAGTAGGGAAACAAAGATCACAGGTATAATCCTTACGGGAAGGAAACCATGTTTCTGGGAGAGGTGAACATTTTTTTCTAAGATTTTTCTGCTTTATATTAGATATACATTTTCCTCTTAACATGCTAGGGTTTTTTCTTTTTTTGCAGGAGCAGACACTATAATCTCATTGTTCTCAAAATGTGGTCCCTGGCCTAAGAACATCAGCATCACTAGGATGTGTTCAGAGGCACAAAGTTCCAGGTATCACACCAGATGTATTGAGCTGGAAGCTGGGAGTGTGGAAGTGCATGTTTGGGGAGGCAGCAATCTGTTTAACACCTTCCCCAGGTGATGCTGTTGTACCCTGCTGTTTGGAAACCAGTGTTATGGGGCGCGAATTTGCGAGCTAGTCTTGGTACAGTGTTTCTCTTTCCTGTTCACCACTGTCTTGTTGCCCGTTACCACCTATTGTTCTTTATCTCTGCTGCCGTGCTGAGGTGTGCTCTCAATATAGTGGGTATGATGGTAACCAGAAAGAGTAAATTTATACAAAGGAAGCATTTTAGAATAATAAAGAGATGACATATTCCTACCCCTGAAAGGCTGTAAAAATTAGACGAACAGCCAACTATGTCGGATGGTTTAAATACGGACAACAGGCAGCAGGAGGCTGGCCCAAAGGACTGTGAGCTGCTTCAGGCAGACAGTAGGGAGGCCAAATAATAAAACAACTTCCTGAAGAGGAACTGAGCACAATCATGCTTGTACGACCCACCTTGCGGAGAGCAGACATTTAGCATACTTTATTTTATACTGCGTATTGCATCACCAGTGCATTTTGGAAACAATAATGGCTGTTTTTACATGTTTCATGGAAGTTTTATATTTTTAATTGGCCCTTATCCTGGTGTCATCTATCTCTCTTCATCCCAGAATTGTTTGAAGTGTTCTGTGGTGTCTGCTACTTGCTCTCTGGTTCCCTCACAAGGGGGTCATCAGAATTCCCTTTATCTGTAAGCAGGGTATTCTGTACACAAAAGTGGGTTCAGTGTTATCAGTGAGAACGCTAGGGGCCTAAAACTACCCATTTGCTCAGGTAATCTGTCCTTCTGGAACATTGGTAAATGATATCGGAGCATATGAAATTCCATTTCTAAAATCCCCCAAATGAACTCTTGAAATTCTCTTTCGGTTTTACGAATCTAAGCAAAGAGAACATCTGGGATTGATTACAAACATTTCCAAAATTCTTGTTATATTGAACATAAATCTGATTTGCTTGGCTTTCATGACAAAGATCAGAAGAATTAATCCATAACAGAGAAGAAGCACATAGTAAGGGAAATATAATGATTAGCATCTGTTATTAAGTGCTATGGCATCGATGTTGGCCCAGATGCAAGTGTGATATAAGAAAAACGTGACAAGGAAAAAAAGACCTAAATTTAGATAATACAGTAGTATGTTACATGAAAGAGAGAATAATCCAGGTGAATATATGAACCATAAAATTTGTGGCTTCAGGAATACAGAACGTTTGTGTGTTTCCTGTATCGCTCATTTTCATAAAGCAGAATTGTTTTTATGGACTGCAGAATGATTCCTTGCAGGACTATATTCCTTGTTGCTTCTGAGATTGGTTTGAAAGCAGTAATCATTACTTCCAAAATTGCCAGTATTTATCCAGGTTCCTGGGGCCATTTTGTTGTAGCTCTCAAGAGATGACCCAAATATGAATATCCAAATATAAGCAAGGTACACAAATCTCTTTTTCCCTTCCCCCCAGGGGGGCTTACTCCTGAAAGGTTGTTTTTACAAACCTCCTTTATAGGAAACTTTTCTGTGTGATGACTCAGTCAAGTTGTCATTTTTCCTTCTGTTCATTTTCCAATTCTGAAACTTGTTTTCTTTTGATTTTGAGACTGCTAAATGCAAGTTGTGGAGCATGTTCTTCCATTTAAAGGGGTTTTTGTTTGGCTTGATAAACCTATACTAGTAGAAAAGAAAAAGAGCCTGGACATCAGGTTCTGAATAGGGGTAAGCTGTTTGGTCACACCTCCTTCAAGACGGACAAGTCAATTAACATGTTTGCTTAACAGGACCTTGCTGTTCTGGCGTACGGTTCCTGCGGCATGGCCCTGTGCCTAGTGTAAGGCAACCATGCTGTCTCCCAAGGGGAAGGCAGAATGAGGCTGGGGGTGGGCAGTGCGCTTGTCACTGACGTGATGTGACCCTTCCCTTACATACCCAATTCTCAGGGAGATCTGTTCCAAGGCCTCTTGCCTTTGAATGTCTTTCTTTCCAACAGAGCCTGGCGTACTTTCTCCTTTGGTGATGTTTTTATCCTCTCTGTCTCTCTGTCTCTGTCTCTTTCTGTGTATGTGTGTTTGCCCCCCACCATGAATCTGGTTGAGGACCCAGCTGTAGATGCCACCCTTACCTTTTTCTTCAAAGACGGAACACAGCTCTTATTTTAATATCTTATGTGATCACGAAAAGTGGATAGGGAGGGAAGAAAAAAAGACCAGACTCTGAGAAGTTAGGAAGAATGTAAGACATCTGACAGTTTTTCAGATGTACTAAGATTTAGGTTAGATTTCTAATCCTCTATTTGCCTAGTGTCTACCTCAAACACCACTTCCATAGAGGCAAAATTATGACACTGTATCTTATGCACCATGAACCCAGGAAATAAATCCCCACCCAGCAAAGGGATGATAGATATTGACTATGGAATATATCTTATTGAAAAAAAGCTTAGCAAAGCATAGAGAAGACACAAATTTGATTATGAAATTGATTTCTAAAAATTAATGAAATCTCCATATAATAGAATTTCTTAATATGTAGTCTATGAAATTGAAAATAATTCTATTTCTTTACTAAGATGGAGTATGCTGTAACCTTGCCTAGCAGATAAAAATAAAGGGTGGAGGTGGGGACTGATGGTGCCTTTGTAGATTTCAGTGCCATCATAACTAAGATCTACAAAAACTGCATCCGAGGCTGCCCCAAGAAAATTAGGTTGATTGTCTTCCTGAAGGGTTCCTTCTTTTTTTTGTTGTTTCTTTTTTTTTTGTTTTTCTCCGGTACCGGGAACTGAACTCACGACCTTGCGCTTGCCAGGCAGGTGCTTTGCCGCTGAGCTAAATCCCCAGCCCCTGGTTCATTCTCTTTTAACTTGGGTAATTTGTGTACTTGTATATTGTAACTAGTCTTATTGTCCAGCTAGTATTGTTTTGGTGCTTTCTGGAAATCTCTCTGTGACTGCCTGGCACTGAGCAATATGTCCTAATCCTAATACTGTGCACTTCCTTGGCAAGGAAACTAATCATGATAACTATAAAGTTAACTGTCCACATTTATGGTTCTAAGTCTTTTTTCTTGGCAGAGGAAATATGCTTGGTGGTTAACTTTATACCATGCTGCAACCCAAGAGTTTGTGTCTGACAGCTTTAAATAGAGAAAATGAGTATTTTTAAAGCAACCCAGTAACTGTTGGTATGAATCAAGTAATTTGGGCCTAAGAATGGATAGTGAGTAAAGCCTACTCTATTCTGTAATTTTGTTGCAACTGCCTGCTCCTCACATGAAAAGTGGGTATTACACCTCCAACAAATTTTCTTTTTTTCCTTTTTCTCCCTTCTTCCCTCCCTCCCTCCTTTCTTTCTGATTCTGGGGATTGACCTCAGGGCCTTTGCACTGAGCTACATCCCTAGCCCTGTGTAAATCTTTCATTTGGAGAGAGGATACAGTCCTTCTGCCTCAGTGCTCTAGAATGATGAGGTTACAGGCATGTGCCACTGTACCTGCAGAACACACTTTCTTTAATGGTATCTATGTCACCCTTTCCCCTCCCCAGGACAGAATGAAGGATGAGAGGAGACTTCTCATGTTAGCCTTCTCTTGGGCTCTGCAAGGCACTATACTCCTCAGAATGGTGAGTGGGGAGAGGAAGAAAAGATGTGAGTTTGATTTCCTGTGCTGGAAATGCTAGAACCTACCTTCCAGGGTTACTCCCAGGATCAAGTGAAAAACGGGTGTAAAATGCTCAGCACAGAGCAGGCACACAGTGTGCAGCAAATATCATAGCCATCATTATCAGCTGTGATCCTGGGTACTCTTTATATGTGTTTAATCTCAGTGTACTCCTTTGTAAGATAAGGAATATTCGAATTCTGACATCATTGCTGTTAGGCTGTGAGGACAAAGAGCACACATGAAGTGAGTGCGCAGCCTCAGGCCTCACCAGGTGTGGTTGGCTTCCCTCAGGAGGGCCAGAGTGTAGCTCTGTGTGCTGGATTTTGAAACATCATTGTGCATCTG
>NW_004955418.1:3161255-3234754 GCF_000276665.1 Chinchilla lanigera
TTTTTTTTTTTTTTTTTTTTTTTTTTTTGGTTAGGATGCCATCAGGAAAGAATTTTATTTTACAATTATTATTTTTTGCCTTGTCCTTGAGACCTTCCTGTCTGATCTCCTTTCTCCATCTCAGGAAACTGTTTTAGGAAGATCGTATACTTTTCTAATCAAACTCAAGAGTTCGAGACAATCCCATTTTCAGATCTCAGAAACTTCAGTCTAAGTACAGACCTCCATCTCTTACCAGTTAAAAGGTTTCCCCCTTCCCCTGCTCTCTCCTTCCTGTCTTGGGCTTGGAAGGAAACCCACAATAGGACAGGGGAGCATGGCTGCCCTTTGATGACCCCTCCTGGGGTTCTCATTTTTCATTCCTATTCTTGAGGTTGCTTCTGATTCTTACAGGTTAAGGGTTGGGGAGAGGCAGGAGAGAGAATGGGAGATGAGAGTCTACAGTGATGAGCTGGAGTCATGCCCCTGCACGGCAGCTACCCAAATACTCTGCTGCTCAGCTCACAGGCAGGTTATTAAGGAGCTTCCCGTAGGGAACTTTCCACCGGCACTTCTGTGATGTAGGAGATGTTTTTCTTGCTGACATTTTGCACTTCCTCTAATATCTGCACTTGTGGTTCACTGTTAGGCTTTCTGGTGTAGCTGGTTCCCCCAAAGGCAGTGCTCTGGCCTGTCATCCACATCTGCGTGCCTTCTCCCACTCCATCAGGGCCAGGTAAACCAGGTTTAGTGACCTCTACTTTTAGGGGAAGATGGTGAGCTTCTCCCAAGACTTCCGTGTTCAGTGCTCTACTGTAGGCCTAGGGTGGGGCTCAAGTTGTGAGTGCTTCAGCATATCCACTCTTCAGAAATGTGCACAACATGAATACATAAAGATTACTGAACCAGTATCTGGAAAGGAGAATAGTAACAAGTGAGCTAAATAACTCTCAGTAGGAGAATAGCTAATTATACAACTACTTGATGGTTATCATACAATAGATAAGAAAATGATGTGGATCTAACTACTTCTGTGAATTTACAAAATATGTTGCTTGTAGGGAAAATAAGCACATACCGGAGTCTGTTAAAAATTGTATACACACTTCAGCAGTTTGCTCTGCTAGTGAGTGTAGGAAGCTAAAGGCTACCACTTTAAGAACCTCTTGTAACCACAGAGGTCAAAGGTAACATATTAATCTCATGATGTCTCAGTAAATTTAGTATTGAAATATTTATACAAGGTTTTCTTTTCCTGGTGTATACATTTTTGGGCAGACTTTCTATGTAATATAGACCCCCTTTGAAGTCTTGTGTATTTTCACATGTACATACCTGTACACAGAGAAGCATTTAGAAACCTACCCAGCAAACTTATGGCTCAGGGGAGTGCATGGAAGCTGATAGAGAAGCAGGCCTTCTTATGATTTTGGTTCTGTATTTCTGTGTTGGTTGGGTTCATGTGTTTACTGTATACTTGAAAGAACAACCTGAGGTTTGCTTTATTTTTATGAGGGAGGAGAAAAATCTCCACGTATACATAAAACTAATATTTACAAGACACATAAAGTAGAAAATGATTATTTTATTCACAATGGCATACCCTTAAATCGTTTAAGTTATAAATTCTGATTCTTGTTTTGTTTTTCTTCCAGTACTGGGAATCGAACTCACGACCTTGCGCTTGCCAGGCAGGCACTTTTGCCACTGAGCTAAATCCCCAGCCCCCAAAATTCTGATTCTTAATTAAGAGCCTGTTCAAATATCATTAATTATTTGACAGGGACTAGAAAAGTAAATAAATTTACAGCTTCTCTGAGGAGCTATTCTGAGGGAATCAATAAGAAACATATCTCTGGAGTAGGGTGGAAACATAAGTCAGTGGAAATATATTGCAATTAAATTTTTAAATGACTCATATTTTTAGAAAAACCCTATATATCTTATAGAGATGGACGAGAATAGCTTTTCTCTCAGGCATCATGATGTGATTAACAGACAAACAAATGCTGAACTCTGCACCCCGTGCCTTTCCCTGCTGTCTAACACAGCCATCGATTCACTGAGCATCACCACAGCCAGCCTTTAAAGAATACTGACACGGCAATTACCACCTTTGATTCAATTAGACAATAAATTCTGTGAGAACAGACTCACCTTGTTCATCACAGTTCTGCTAAAACCTAGGGCAGTCATTGGTGTACAGAAGGTGTTCGGAGTGTTTGCAAAATAAATGAATGGCTTTAGCTCTGTCCCTAGTTAGGCTTTTGTTGACTTAAGCACCAAAATTTTACCAGGTGCCCAGTGTGGACTTGGTGCTGCGCTGTGTGCTGAGGTTTCAAGACGAATAAAGCACAGTCCCTGCAGAGAACAAGATAAACGTTTGAGGAATAATAATATGGGATGTGGGACTTCGGGCAAGTCAGCTTGCCTCGTTTGGACTTACTTTTCTTTTGTATAAAATAAAAATATCAAATGAAATGATCTGCATAACTCTTTTATCACAAAATATGTATGATGTTCATGATATATGCATGTAAATATTTCTTATTTCATGTCCACTTGAAACATAATCTTCACTGCAGGGAGTGGGTGCTGCGAACTGATAACAGGTTGGCTGGTGGTTTGTGATCAGCATGCAGCCCGTGCCCTGAAAGTATGTCATCAGCCAAGTTGTTTCAGTGAAATACCTAGTGTGATCCAATCTCGGTATAAGCCAAATGGAAATACCTTCTATAAACACACTACGGCAAAATCCAGGCATGTATGAGAAAGGAAAGTGAAGTTTCCGAGCCAGTATTTAAGTTGTAATTCTTATTTGTCTTAAGAATCAAGGATGGAGTGATTTCATTTGACTCTCCTAGAATACACAGGAATCTTCTGTTTTCCACTCTGAGTTCTCAAGTACTAATTCCAAAGAAGCAATGGATGAGAAAATTACAACAACCTGTATTCCGTACATAACAATCTCAGAATGATACTACCACCCCCACCATGTGACTTTGAAAACAGTAAGCAAGTTTTTGATGGATGCTCTTCCTCTTGTCCTTTATTCAAAGAAATGCTTTTGTTATTATGTCTACACTGTCAGATCACATAACCAATACAGTGTATACTGTGATTTTCCTATTTAATTCTTAGTCATAATTCTATAAGCAAGTATGTATTTAATATCAACAGTTCTTATACAGATATTTTTCTAAACATTTAGATTGTATAAAATTCTCTAAGGCAAGGTCATGGAGACATCATTCTCTGACTTTGTGCATGCTGACAACGGTTCACGTATGCCCTTTGTACTAGAAAGTCAGCTTTGCTAGCTGTGATGGCCTCGGCTCACGTCTACTCTCCCTTTTTTCTTCTGAGGTGAAGCATTGTTGTTGGAATTTTGTCATCTTATTTCCTCCTTCCAAATTACTTTTTCTTTTCACCTAGATATCAAAATACATTTTTTCTTTAAAGTCTAGTAATTATTTTTACAAGACTAAGTATTTGAGCTGGTCATTGTGGGTCATTATTCTCATTTATGTTGTGTAGTTTGTCTTTGTTCAATGTTTGGTTTTAATGATCAGGAAGTCCTATGATATCTATGTTAGATCTTTTATTGCTTATCTTTAACATTTGTTACTTTCTAGTTTCTTTTTTTTTTTTTTCTCCTACTCTTCTTTGCGTATTATGTATTTTGTTTATTTTCTTCTGGCATCTCTTTTGGTTCAGTCATTTCTAAAATGACTTTAAAAATTTCTAATCCCTTAAAATTTTCACTTTATTTTTGAGTTTTTCTAATTTATATATAAATTTATTAATTTTTTTGGTACTGGGAATCGAACTCAGGACCTTGTGCTTGACAGGCAGGAGGTACTGTGCCACTGAGCTATATCCCAGGCCGTTATTAATGATTTTGACTTGACTTAGTAGGTCATAATTGGCTCTTATTTGCATGTTTGTGACACCTGGTTGGTTTATTTTATGGGCACACATTTATTTCTTTTTCTTTCTTTTTTTTGTCTTTTTGTGACAAGGTTTCGCTATGCATTGCAGGCTGGCCTTAAACTCACTTTGTAGCCCAGGCTGGCCTGGAACTCGCACAGATCCTCCTGCCTCAGCCTCCAGTGTGCTGGGATTACAGGCATGTGCCATCACTCCCAGAACATTTATTTTCTAGAGTGATGTGATTCTATTCTTTTCTCTCCTTTTTCCTTCTAACATCCTTGCATCTGACAAACTTTTCTGTGAAAACTTGGTTTCCCAGAGCTCTTTGGAAAGATGTGGCTCAAGTAGCTTTCTTAATTCCTTAGTGCTCCCTCATACGTTGTTGTTCTGAAGTATTAAAATATACACTTGCTTACTCTTTGAGATTTCCTTCTCTGTTTCTTCTCTCCTTGTCTGGAACCTCTCTTTCATTTGTTTCTGTTGTTCAACAGTTGCTGAGCCGGCTTTCCCCCCTGGACGTTTCTCCTCCCTGGGGCGCTTCCCTGAAACTGAGTTCTGGCTGTGTGCTTTTGACAGTGCGTGTGATCACAACTGCTTCTTCTCTTTCAGGCTTTCCTGTGGGTCCTTGGCGATCATTCAGCATCAGTTTCTGGGGTAAAATGTCCACTTTTGCTGCTGTTTTAAGTTACCTGGTCTTGCTCTCCAGTGAATACCTGTTCACCCTTTTGATCTTTCCCTCCCCAGATTCCTCAGACACCCCTTGTTGCCCACTGTCCTCTCCCACACGGACACTGACACCGTGCTGATACTTTGCAGGTCATCAGTTTGCCGTTATGTGCCTTTATTGGGGGATTTGTGGAGCTACTTTGTCAGATTTTTTAAAAAGCTTACTGGTACAGTTTCAGTATACAGAATGACCACGTTCATTATATAAAACTTGTGTCTGTACATGATATATTTTGATTCCTCTTTTTTTCCCTCATTCTCTTTCCTTCATTCAAACCCCCTTTCCCTCCCAGTTCAAAAAGCTGTTTTCACTTTATCCTTCTTTTCTCATTTGTTCTTTCCCTTCCTTTCCTCAGCTTTTCCCTTTTCCTTTTGAATAGTTTCTTCCTGTTTCACAATATCTGTTGTCATTTTTGTTCTTATTTACATTTCCAGTTTCTCACAGCAGAGAGATAATGTGATATTTACCCATGTGTGTCCAATTTACTTCATTTGTGATGGTTTTAGGGTCTATCCATTTAGCTATGAATGCCTCAATTTTATCTTTCCTTATGGCAGGGCTTTTTTTCGGGGGGTAAACATTTTTTCTCCATCTAGTGGATTGCTTTTTAAATGTAGAGATGGAGAATCTTAACTAACATGTTTTGCTATATAAACATGAATATCCCCAGTGAATTAAAAAATAAATTATTTTATAAAAATATTGCTCTCCTATATGATCAAGTACTCTGATTCAATGACAAAGCATTTGATACCTCGATGGCCAGTGAAAAGTAGTGTTTAAAGATTTCTGTCAATAAATCAGATCTGTTGTAGAACTCTGTAAAATTTCAAAAATAATTTTATGTATTTCAATATCTATTCCACTGTCACTTAGAATTCACTATCCCTACCTGCAGGACCCTAATGCAATGAAATAAATATTAAAACATAATTATATTACCTGCCATTTGAGGTAAATGTGATATACTTACTTATGTTAGCTTTTTTACGTTTGCACTGAGATGTCACTTGCTATATATTAGCTGTACTAGAAAAATAAAACTTTAAATATAATTTCAAAAGAACTTTAAATATCAACTTATAAGTAGATTTTTAAAAATGAGAGCTAAGATTTGAAGATTATTTCATGATGCAATGGCCAACCTTAGTCCAACATCTGGAAAATCTTGTATACGTTGCCTTCCTTTTGCTATGAATTTGAGTTGAGCAGTTGATATTTGGCTACTCTGGACTTTTCAAGTAAATATCTAAGGATTATAAAGTATAGAGCAAGCAAACTGTGACAAGTTGTGGATTTTTTATTCCTTTCCTAATTTCTTACTCCCTAATTGCTGAAAAAAATATCAGCTATTACTTTCCCAAGCAATGTGATATAAATAACACCGTCTTAGTTAATTTTTTCTTGTTGCTGGGACAAAATACCTGACACTCAACATTAAAGAAGGAAAGGTTTATTTAGCTCACAGTTTGTGGAAGTTTCGGTCCATACTCGGCTGGCTCCAAGGCAGAGTGGCACATGGCAGAGATAACAGTTCATGGCAGTGGAAGACAACAAAAGCAGCAAAAGCAAAAAGGAGGGACAAGCCTCTTTTCCTCCCTTACATTGTATGCAGGCTACCCCCACCTAGGGGGCATGTAGCACCCACATAATCTCCATGCCCTCCTCTTGCACAGGCTCAGAATGAATACAAAGTAAGGACCCTGGCCCCCTGCTGGGTCACTTAGTTAACCTTCTAAACTTCTCAAGTTGACACGATGAACAACATCCTAGAGATAACAGCATGTCCTTTTCACCCCAGGATGTAGAACTGCTGAGTCACTTGGCCAAGCCTCTAGACTCAAGTTGACACAAGGTATGAACTACAACAAACACAGGTCATGCTTTGTGTGGATTTTTAAACTGGTTCCAGTCATGGAAAATATGTATGTTAAAAACAGTGACATGATGATAACTACTGGCCTTTGTTCTACATGTGTGATGAGAAGCAATAGTTCTTTGCTTTTAGAGAATTTGTTCTTCTGAAATTATATTTCCTCTCCTTAGGTTAATTGAAGAGTAAAAGGTTTAACCTGACAAGAAAGGCAAGATTATGTAATTATTCAGATTTGAAAAGTTCTCAGTGTTTAGGAGCCCTCTCTTAGAAGTGTCCTGGCGTTGCCTTTTCTCAGTGCCTTATCTGGCAGGAGGAGCCACGTTCAGCTATACCATGCCAAATTCACTGGTTCTGGCTTTCTATCTACTGACTGTTTCTAATGTACACAGTGAGGATTGCTGCCCTGCAGTCTTTCTAGATTATCTCACAGGTAGCTCCAGCTGCTGGGAAAATGGTCTCATAAGTAGAACATCATGTTCAGAGTGGTTGAATCCACATAGCCCCCTTCCTCCTACACAGGACAGTGAACTCATGCTGCACACTCATCCTGGTTTTCTGTTACATGTTGTTACAAAGTTGACCTGGCATGATGTGAGCATGTTGCCGTGTGTGTGAACAGCTATTACATGCACATACATATATATGTATGAAGTGTATATAAACATCTATATCTAGTTTTAAATGTTCATGTGATTTCCTGTTATGTAGGGAAAACTTCCCACAACTGGATTTTTAGTTATGTTACCTAGGTGTTTATTTCAAAATTATCTACCTTCATTCATCTTCTGATACAGTGAACAACAGGACAGCTGCATTTGTTAGGAGTCCCTAACGAGGGACTCTGAAGAAAATTGATGAGCTATACGAATCAGAAAGTACAATGGTGTGGTGATTACAGATTTGTGTAATCTGTAGTGTAGGGGAATTACAGATTTGTGTAATCTGTAGTGTAGGGCAGTGTGTAGGGCAACCACAAAGTAGTATAGAAATCTGGAGCCAAGAGGAGCAGTGCTGTCACCAGCCTGTGCTGCAAGGGACCCAGGGAGAGAGATGTTCCCAGAAGCCAGGGAGTGGAGAGTAGGCCACACAGCTTCAGAGAACCAGTGAGTTTCTCAGCCAGCCTGAAGGAGAGAATCTGAGGGATAATGTCTGACTTCATTTTCTTCCTTGTTTTCATTTGAGCTTCCCAATTTACTGAAGCCTCTGCATGGGAGCCTTTTGGGTGAAAGGAATAGACTTGAATGGGGCAAACAGAAAAATTCTATTTCATTTTCTACCTATGATTGCCTAATTAGAATGGAATTGTCAGGGCAAGCATGTATCCTGATTTTGCATGATAACTTTTGTGCCTATAAATATGACATATTAATTTATTATCTCACTCCTCTACTAAGATCAAAAGAGAACACTTTTATTCCCTGAAGACATGTTCCTAACTAAATAAGGATAAAAATATATTTTTATCCACATGTTCTTTCCCTTTTAGAACAAAATAACAAAGTGACCACAAATTTCACTTGCAGATCAATCTAGAAGCAGACTATAGAAAGCAACTAATTAAAAAATGTATAGAACCCCAAATCACATGGAAAAAACCCTCAGATATTTGTTTATGTAAATCCTCCATGAAATTCTTTTATCTGGCTGTAAATTTCTAAACCCATGAATATATGACTCTTGTGTCACTTTATGATAGGGTGGGGGAAATATATTGTCAAGTGATTTCATTGCTTTGAGACCATCACAGAATGCACTTACACACACAGAAACGGTACAGTGCAGTCACTTATGTGGACTTTTAGTGTAGTCAAGACAGACAGTAAACATGAACCGTATGGTGTGGCTGCCGCTGCTGAAACAGAGCCTCATTCATCTGCTTTGTTACTTCTACTGTTACCACTTGGAGAGTCCATGTGGGTGGCTTTTGAATTGTCCCACCTCATTGCCTCCTTCATTGCCTTTAGTGAGCTAGAATTCTGGGGTTGTGTCTTGTTTAAGTATCATCTCACTGTATGTAATTCCTGGGTTGATGCTTGTAAATTGCTTATGGTGAGTAGCTTTGTTGGTGGTATTTAGAATCCTTAGGACCACTACTTCTCAGAGATGACTTCCAGGTGTAGCTGGTTTTTGAGTTTTGAGTCTGTTACAAGATCCTAGCCCTTCAGTTTATTGGGGTTGAGAAGTTGCTGCCCAATTTGCCCAGCCTCCATTTCTTTGGCACTGGCCTATAGTATTGTTTATGACCCTTAGGTAATCTCAGTCTTGGTATACAAGGAAGAACAACTACTTAGAGCCATATGTCATCTTGGTTAAAGTAGTACAATCAGCAATAATAGTAGCATCAAACACAGCCTAGAAAATGACAGATTGTGGTAACTATTAATTTGCCACCTTTAACCATATCAACTAGATTTGTGATTATATAACAAAATCTAAAATGAACCAGAAAATTGCATACAGTAAATAAGCCCTCAATATGGTGACTTTACCTTCAGGGGAGAAAGTTTAAAAGGGGTTGGGAGAAAAATCAGAGAAATAGAAGTGGAGGAGTTTAGAAGCAAGGCTGGAGGACAAAGGAAGATTATGTAAACATAGGGAAACTGGTGAAGAAACAGAAGAAGGAGGGAAAGAGAGAAGAAAGAAATTAGAACAGAAACAGAACAATAACAAAAAATCTAAAAACCATGTTCACATTCACATAAAAATAAGAACAAACAAGAAAAAACAAAACAAAACAAAAACAAAAAGAAGGAAATAAAAAAAGAAGAAGAATGTCTACTTCAAGGCATATCTCTCCGGTCATTGGTAGACAATGTGGGCACACAGAGTCCAGATCTGAGTTTATTAATCCCAGCAAGCCAGATGTAGCTTTATGGTGGGGTAGTTAGTGATCCCAGCAAGGCTGCACTTTTAGTCCCACTGAAGTTCAGGCTGTTTTCTTTTCTGGCTGTGAGGCTGGCACTCATTTTGTTCAGCCTGCAACACTCTGTGCACCTTCTACTGGCTTGAACTTGGCTCCCTGACTTCTGCTGATTTGAACTCAACAGCCTAACCCTGACACCTGAGCTGCTAGATGGAGCCAGCCTGCAGGTGTTCTGAGTTCTGAGCTCAATGGGCCCCTCTCCAGAATGGCTACCGGCCAATCACCCTCTCCGGGGGGATGTCTGAACCTGAGTAACGCACCATCCACTGCAGTCTGCTGCATCCACTTCTCGGTTCCACTGGTGAGTTTCTCTGTGGAGGCCTCTGGGGTTGCCAGGAGTCACTGTGAGTCTGTAGGTTCAAGCTGCTCTGCCCACACAGTGAGTCTGGGCTCAGGGGAAAGCACTACCTGCCACTCTTCCTTCTTCATTGAAGTCTCTCTCTTCGCTCTACACAGGGACTTCAATTCTTGCTTCAGTTCATTTCTGGGTCCTGGGGACACACTTCCCCACTTCTCTTCCTCATGTTACTATATTGTAGTGTCTGGACACCAAATCTTGGAAAGGCTTTTTCTCTGGGCTCTTTCCCCACTTCGCCATCTTCCTGGAAACCTCCCAGGCCATTTTCTGAGCACAATGTTTCTTAAATGTTGTACTAAGCTGTCAGCCCACTCAGGAGGCCCAAGGGAGATCTTTACAGGTGAGATTCCCAAGGTTAAAGAACACACATGTGTAAGACATCAGCAACAACATCAGGCAGCATGGAGCAGAGCAGAGAGCCAGAGTGACAGTGCAAGAGAGCTGCCTGCCTCTTCATAATTTTTATATAGGTTATCTCGTATTTATATTTTTACATAGTGTCATAACCAGTGCGTGGGTGTTTACCTGTGCTCGGTCGTGGTTACATAACTGTATCTCACTGTGCACCTGTGCGAGACAAGCAGGGTTTCGTCTTTAGATGTCCTTAGCTGTCCTCAGATGCCCCTGGGCTTTGAAGCAGCCTGAGTGGTTCCCCACACAAGCACAGAGTTTGCCATAGTGTTTCTGGGCACAGACTCAGATCACAGAACTCCATCAAAGTAAAAAATCACTTTGCTGTTAGATCTTGTCCACAATTATTTTCACATGAGAAGTGGGCGATTTCCATTGAAAACCTCGAACCTTGATCTCGGGATCATACACTTAAGCTTTTCATCTCCTATACATGAGTTTCAGCATTTTCTGTGTCTTCTGAGCAATTTTTTCGTAGTTTGAAATAAAATTTCATGTTAGTTGCTCACAATCCATGATTTGCAGCACATTTTTTAAAAAAAGATTTATTTTTAGAGGTAAAAGAAGCAAAACATATTAACAAACACACAGGCATAAATGAAACAACATAAAAATAATAAAAAGAATACAAGGTGAATTTCAGACAAGGTGAAAAGAAATTAACAATGGTTGCTTTATAGCACACTTTAAAACACACTTTCTGTCAATTGTAACTCATAACTGACCGATTGTACCAAACAAGTTGAAAGTTATCACATCCTGTTACTAAGGTTTGACACACAGCTTCTTACATTAAAGAGCCTGGATTTTCCATGGGATGGCACTCAGCAACAGTATTCACCACAAGTGTGGATTACACCTCATACGCACACTCTTACTGACCAAAACATTATGTGGCACATGACAGTGTACACACACACACACACACACACACACACACACACACCCCTCTCCTCAGTAACTCAGGGAACCAGGATACAGAATCCACCAGTCTCATGACACTTCCATCTCATAATGGGTTTGTGTGACCAACACAGCAGGCAGAGAGGACTGGAGAGTGTCAGACCAGTAATGAAATGTTTCTGCCAGAAGAGCCTCTCAGCACTTCCCCTTGCAACAGTGACCAGGGTTAGTTTCTTGGTCCTGCCCAGTCACAAGTGTGCTGGAAGTACAGTCTTCTGTGTCTAGGAGGCAGATCTGCATGTCACTGAGCATGGATAATCTTTACCACATTCAAAGCTCTTTATTATTTTGAGTAGAATGAGATCAAGACACCTTATGAATCGATATCCTTCTTGTTTTATACATTCTGCATTGCCTGCTACAGTCCTCCTCTAGTTTTAACTCTTGAAGATGTTATTGGGTCTTCCTTAGGTTGGCTGGGGTGGAATTTTACTAACAAGAGCTCTCATTTTGAATTTGGTTATATTTTTAGATGACCACAGACTTCACTGGAAGATCATTCTAGAAGCAGACTACAGAAGGTAAAGACTAGCTCCCTTTAAGCACACAAATAAGACTTGAATTATTATTTATTATTGTTATTATTTTGGTAGTGGGGATTGAACTCAGGACCTTGTGCTTTCCAGGCAGTTGCTGTGCCACTGAGCTACATCCCTGACCCCTACACTTGAATTTCAGTGACCGTGAGGTGCAGGTCATCTAGCAGTTGAGAAGAAATATTGTCTAGAGATGAGAAGGGTAAAAGGAAGCAGGCTGTTAGTTTTCTTTTGAGGCTCAGGAAAACCTATGGTGTTCATCTTGAACACATGCTCCTCAGCTGCTTCCACATTACACAGGTTACTTCTTTTTCTGTGAGTCACCCCAGAATTTAGCAGTGGGAAAAAAACTTCCCTGGAACTTTGACTCTGTCTTAGAAATAATTTATATACTGACTAGGAAAGCTGGTTACTAAGCTATACTTTTGTAAGCTTCTTTCACTATTTTTTATTGTTGCCTTCAGTGTGGAAATATAAGTAGAAGCATAGAGATGAATGCATGTAAATCCATTTAATATATTGTTTATTATGTGGAAGTCAATACTAAAGTTAAGTTTTTTGCTAACCAAACCAATGTGCAGAAAGATTCAAAGATTTTAGTTCAAAAAGTGAAAACCCTCCTCTTCACCCTGCTGACAAGGATAACAATTCCTAGGAGACCTTTTGCTGATAAGAGATTTCCAAATGATTAATAAGGAGTAGGCCTGTGCAAGTCCATTCTTTGAGTCTTAGTTTTATTGGAAGCTTCACAAACTATCTTGATATAAATAATTTTCAGTTGCTTCCCCAACAGAATTCTTAGATTGCTGACTTGGCAAAGCACAATTATTTCCATTCCTTTCATATCATTATTTATATAACCCAGCACAAGCTTTCCAACAGCTCTTGCCTAATGGCTCTTAAAATCAACAATCCCAGCACACTGGGGAGATAGATTATGTCAGTGCTGGGTGTGAGGGTAAAACTTTGATGGAGACCATTTCATTCTGTTCTGTCTTTTCAGTCAATGAGCAGGGGAATAAAGTGGCCACACCTGGGATGGAAATAAAATTGTATAAATGGTGGCTCCAGGTAGCGACTTGGCAGGAAAAAAGTAAAAAGAATCCAATGTGGAGGAAACGCTGTCTTTCTAAACGTACTTGCATTTTAATTTTATTTTGAGATATTTATTTCAAAAATAATTCGGGTTTATTAAAAGAAATAACCAACACGGTAAAAAGAAAACCCACGAATTGGGAAAAAATTTTGGCCAACTGTCCCTCAGACAAAGGACTTCTCTGTAGGACACATAAGGAACTGAAAAAAATTAGGCCCCCCAAATTCAAAGACCCAATCCAAAAATGGCATCTGAGATGAATACACACTTCTCAGATGAAGAAATACTAATGGCAAATAAATATATGAAAAAATGTGTGGCATCATTGGTCATTTGAGAAATGCAAGTTAAAACACCACTGAGATTCCATCTCACCCCAGAAAGAATGGCTATCATGAAGAAGTCAACCAATGACAAATGCTGGAGGGGCTGTGGAGAAAAAGGAACACTTCTCCACTGTTGGTGGGAGGGTACACTGGTGCAACCACTGTGGAAATCAGTGTGGAGATTCCTCAGGAAACTAGGATTTGTCCCACTTGACCCAGCTATTCCCTTTCTGGGTATTTTTCCAGAAAAATTGAAAACATCATACCACAGCAATATATGTGCATCCATGTATATAGCAGCACAATTTGTCATGGCTAAATCTTAGAAAGAACCCAAATACCTATTAACTGAGGAATGGATAAAAAAAGATGTGGTATTATTATACAGTGCAGTATTACTCAGCTATAAAGAAAGATAAGCTTGAGGCTTTTATAGGTAAATTGATGTAACTAGAGACCATACTCATAAGTGAAATAAATCAGACCCACATATGAGTAAACATCATATTGTCTTCCCATTGTAAGAAACTGAAAGAGTAAATAAAATCCAAAGGGTACAGTAGATATTGTGAAAGAGAAAGAAACTGTTCAAAAGGGAAGAACAACTGGGATGGGGGAAATGAGAAAAGAAAGAAAGAATGAAGGGAATATATGATGTACATACATATATATATATGATTGATATATATATATATATATCTCACACAAGATAGCTAAGATAATTGTACTACTAATTTCTAGAGTCTGTTGAAATGAACAGTTAATGCTTAATTGTTTGATCAATTTTGCATGCCTATATCTGGTAATCTGAACAACTACTTTGAAGATAACTATATGCAATATAATAACCACTGTTATTTCCTATCATCTGATTTTGAAATTCTGTATCATTTTTATTGTTTTTTAAAATTCTCTTTAAAATATGAAAATTAAATGCTATGCAAACAATACAATGAAATTCCTGTGCAGTCTTACTCTCTAGAAATAACTAACAGCTTTATGCTTATCCAGATTTTATTTTAAAGTTTTTGTGGTGATTCTCCTTCACTCCTTTCCATTTTCTTCCTTTGTGCTCTTTCTTCTCTTCCTCTCCTTTTCTTTCTCTTCTCTTTATTCTCCTACTTTTCCTTCTCTTCTTATTTCTCTTTCCCTTATCCCTCTGTCTCATTTCCCACCTTTTCTTCCTTCTGTTCCTGTACTTTAAATTAGCACATGTGGTATCAATGCTTCAAATATGCTTACTTTTTAAAATTTTGGTAGATTGTCAATAAATCTATTATAGCATTACTGGATGGGCTGGAGGAGCAAGATCCTGGCCGAGTTACCAGGAATCATTTCTAGGACCGTATTCTAGAACTGGGGCACCATGATAGCTGCTCCCTTTGTGACAGTCACGAAGCTGCCGTGGTAACAGGTATAAGGTACAGGCCCTAGCAGTTGGATAGATGTGTGCATTCATCTGCTTTCTTTTTGCTAAGACACAATACCCAACACTCACAATTTAAAGGAGAGCTTTAGTTTGGCTCATGGTTGAGGGGATTCAGTTTATGGTCACCTAGCTACAAGGCAGAAGCATGATGGTGGTAGGGCACGGCAGAGCAAATGTGCTTAGTTCACTGTGGCTGGGAAACAGAACGGGGCAACAGTGTCAGAGAGAAAGAGATCAGGGACTAGATATGGTCCACAAGGTCATCTCCATGACCCATTCGGGCACACCTAAAATCTGCTCCACTAGTCCCTGGCATGAATCCTAAAGCCACTCAATTTGAAACTCCTCTCTAACCTCCACAATATAGTGGGAGGAGTTTGTGAAAGTTTTCTGATTGATTCAGTTTTCATAGTAAAGTTGGAAGCAAAATTGTCACCTACGTGAGGATGCAGATGAGAGAAATTTGAGGAAAAGGAAAAAAGTAAAGTGGTCTTCTGGGAGAGTAGCAAGTGAGCAACATAGAGAAATGTGGCATGAGAGGCAGGCAGCACTAGGGGTTGAACGAAGTTTGTAACCATGGATTCAAACTGGGATCAGTTAGGGTAGTTTTGTGGTTTTCTCCAGCTCCATGCCCAGCCGCAGGGGTGCAGGTATGGAGTGGTTAAAACACTGCACTTAACTATAAATTTATCAGGTGCTTACAGTGATGGGGGAGGACAAGGAAGTTACAGATTTATAGCAGGAAGAATTCTAATGATTGACCATAGAAGTGATAAAGCTGGATAAGGAAGGGAGAGAATAGCAAGAAAGCGAGCACAAGTAGGTCAGTAAGACCAATAAGCTATAGTCTTAGTGCAGTGAAGGTATGGTCATGCTAGCTTGTTCTCATGGTACCATCTTCTTGTAAGTTCTTGCTTGTTCTCTGGTTTGTAACTAGGTAGCTGAGTTTTATGGTTTCAAAGGCTCTCATATATATGCTGGTAGAGTATTCTTTGACTGAATTAATTATGCTGAGATCAATAAAGAATACAAATAATTAGGTGATGTTAATGCCTGGATATACTCATACTAATCACATTTTTCAATAACGTTAGGATGAAACTCAAAATGCTTGGCATCAAAAACACTATGAGTCATGTGAAGTCTTTTAAGCATGTTCAAAATACATGGAGATGAAGATGTTTTATGATTATATTAATTTTCTATTACGAGTAACAAATCACACAAATTTAGGAGCTTAAAGTAATACCCATATTGTTTCGCTTACCATTTAATAGCCTAGAAGTCTGGCATGGCATGTCTGAGTTCTCTGCTCAGAGGCTGAACCCAAGGCATTGGTTTGGTGAGTTCTTTTTTTAAAATTGTAGCAAAACCTGCTTTCCAATTCATTTTTGTGGGAAGAATTCAGTTCTCAAAGTTACAGGACCGTAGTCTCCTTCCCCTTGTTGGCTGTCAGCTGCCTCCTGTTCTCAGGCCCCACAGACTACCCACAGTTTCTGCCATGTGTTTGGGGGTTCTTCAGAGAAACAGAGCTGATTGGATAGTTATATTTTTGCTATCTAAATATTTATTATGCAGAATTGGCTCATGAAATTATGGAAGCTGAGAAGCTCCATAACGTGCCAAGAGTAAGCTGCAGACTGAAGACCCAGGAGAGCTGCTGGCAACGTCAGTTGTAGTACGTGTGTGGAGAAGTCTAATACCGCAGCTTTAAGAGTCAGAGAGAGCAAATCCTCCCTTCCCCTGTCGCTGCTTCCAGCCAGACATCTAGTAGTACAAGGTCTACCCGCATTGAAGAGGACAGTCTGCTTCACTATCATACAGACACACCCTCACAGACACACTCGTAACTATGTCTAAACAAAGACCTGGGCACGCTGCAGCCCTATAATGCTGGCGCATCAGTCTAACCACTGCACCATGTTACTCCTTTTATCTTCAAGGATGACGTGGTAGGCTGAATTATGCTCCCTGCTCCAAAGATCTCCAGGTCCTAATTCTTAAAACATATGAATATGTTATCTTCTATGACAATGGGGGTTCTGCAGATAAGATTAAATTACAGATCTGATGTAATCACAGTTGTCAGTATGGGGGAGAAAGCAGTGGGATGACAGAAGCAGAGACTGCGGTGAGGCCACAAGGATTTGAAGAACATCAGAGTCTCCTGAGGCTATCGGAACGAGCAAGGCACAGGTGCGTGCACTCTCTCGGAGCTTCCAGAAGGAACCGTCCTTGCTAGTGGCTTAGTTTTAGTCTCTTCAAACTCATTTTGGATTTCTGACCTCTAGAACTATAAAAAAAAATTTGCATTGTTTTAATATACTAAATTTGACATAATTTGTTACAGCAGCAAGAGGAAATATATACAATAGGCCATGAATACATCCTGCAATGGGAAATTTTTCCTTCATCTAGTATTTATCATACTTTGAGGTTCTCTTACTCTTCTGAGGCCAGTGGGAGATTTCTTTCTGTCTCTAAAGGGCTTTTATAGCTAAGTCCAGCTCACTCATAGTTCAGTTTTAGTTCAAAGCCAACTGATTTGATACCTTAATCACACTGAGAAAATCCCTTCACAGAAGCACTTGCATTAGCATTTGGTTGAATAACTGGGGGAAAATATCTGCATACGTCATGCAGTGTTATAGTTTAGTTCTGTAAAGGCTCATGTATTGAAGGCTTGGCCCCCACTGAAGTAATGTTCAGAGGTGGGGCTTTTGGGAAATGGCTGAATCATGAGGACTCTGATATCATCAATGGAAAAGTCCATTGATGGATTCATAATAGAATGGACTATTGGGAGGTGGTGGGAACTGTAGGAGTGTTGTCTGGGTGGAGGACATGGGTCACTTGTGGTAGGATTTGCAAGTTCATGTCTTGTCCCTGGTTCTCCCTCTTGCTGTCTGTCTCTGTCTTTGTCTGTCTGTCTGTCTCTATCCCTCCCTGTCTCTGTCACCCTCCTCCGTGAACACCATGAGGGTACACCATTTGCTTTGCTCCACCATTTGTTCCTTGCCATGATGGCCTGCCCACATGGCCCAGAAACAGTGGATCTGAGTGACCATGGATGGAAGGCTCTGGAACTGTGAGCCAAAATAAACCTTTTAGCCTTTAAATTGATTTTCTCACATGTTTTGTCACAGCAGCAGAAAGCTGACTAACTCATGCCAGGAATCTTTGGGGTTCTTTAGCGGTCTGCTACCACAAAGGTTAAAATCTTTTCAAGTGTTTTAGAGGTCATTTAAAATATTTAAAATCATTTAGACTTGAAATTTATTTGGTCTTATGGTATTAGAGCTTATTCATTTTTTGTCTACTGCAATTCTAAATTAGCATAACAAAATACTGTCTCTATCAATTTCAGAACAGTCAAATTGACAACTCTTCCCCAATACTTACTTACTTACTTTCTTTCTTTCTTTTTTTTTTTTTTTTTTTTTTTTTTTTTTTTGCTTCTTTTAATTTTTCTTCCTACTGACAAGGGCTTGTGCTTTACAGAGCATAAACATGCAAGGAAAAGGTTCCCTGACTCTAATTTAGTCAAAGAACATTATAGTAGTGGATATACTTTGGATACCTGTCTCTGGACTTTTTCTTGACAGGTATACTTTCCTTTGTGGATATTTAGGGGTTATTTTGTCTTTTCATAGTAATATTTTAACTTAGCCATCTCCAACAAATAGATACTGTCTATTTGCACACCTATATTACTTATCTACCCTTAAGTGATTTCCCTAACTCTCATAAAGATTAAATTCATTTTTTGTGTTTCTCTTAATGTGTATCAGTTTCTTTTAAATCTTTTTGAGCTATTTTGTGTACTTTTCCCACTCAGATTAACTTTTGTGAATGGCAGAATAGCTAACAGAAGGAAAATTTCCTTCCTTGAGCTAGTCCATGAGCTAGTGTGTAAACAATGCTTATTTGATAAATTAGCATTTTATGGATAAGAGTGTGGGTGCAGTAAAAAGTTAGAACTGAATTACTTTACTTTAAAAGACTCAATTTTTCATAAACTTTTAAAATGTTCACTGAGAGAATCAAAATAGTGTTTTTAATTTTCCATCTAAAGCAGTGGAGGGGCACAAGTTAAAAGAGTAACATCCCAATATCTTTGAATGTGTGAAATGCTTTCCATATAAACTCAAATATTCCATAACGAATGTGTCACATAAAAGGTGACATTGCTTTATGATCCCTGCCTGGGTTTGAAAGCATGAAATTTATGAATAGAAATATCTGGAATGGATAGATATAGTAAGAATATTTGCTAGAATCACATCTTTCACAAACTCTGACATCCCTACAGACTTTCATTTAATGAAAAATCTAATTTTTCTGATTCACTGAAAGAAAATGTCAAATTAGTGATTAATTTGGTTTCATCAAGATGTTTATTGCAACCTGATTATATCTGCATAAATGTAGCAAATATTATAGTGCCTGTATTTCTTAACATCCAAGTAATATATTTTGCAGTTATAATATTACCAGTTATAATATTTAAAATAGGCAAAAGTTAGATTACTTACTTAAATTTCCATTTTACATAGTTAATTTTTAATACTAAATCAAACTGAATAGAAAAATATGAAGAGAAAAACTAATTTATTATTGGTGGTTAGTGTCCTAAGTATTTAAATTATATACTTTGGGTATATTCTGGAGTTTATTTCAATATATTTTCTGTGCTAATAACCTATTACCACAATAACACTTTATAACTATTCCAAGGCTTTATAGCTTACAATAAAGCAAATTTACTTCCATGCTCAGAGATCTACATTTGGTCATAGTTTGGAACAGTCTGGAACCACTGAGCAACCCTTCTCTCTGCTGCTCGCTGGGCCTGTATATGCCTTACATGTCTTCTATTGTTCAAAACTAGTATATGTTAAGTGTCTTATGGAAAGGAGCAGGAACATAAGAGTTAAACTTAACTCTGAAAACATTCTTAAGGTCTCTATGCCCATCATCCTCTCAGGTTTTATAGGCCAAAGTCAGTTATATGTTCAACCCCAGAATCAATGGGACAGGAAATACATCATGCCCACAGAAGAATGGAGAAAAGTAGAAAGAATATCACTGAACAGTATGCCAGTAATCCAAACTATCTTGTATGCTCTATCCTTTATGATAAGTGGTACAGAAGACTGAAAGAATCCTTTTCTGTGAAATACTATGCAGGCAAACTATCCCCGTCCTTTTTTTAAAAGTATCTGATAATGGTTTTGTGTGACTTTTAGTGTAAATTTGCAGATACCTATTTTAGGACTCTCTATATTGAGTCTTTACTCTGGTTCTTTAGAAAATACATGTATAATTATGCAAGGGGGTTTATTAAATAGACTTATAGGATCAGAGTTGGGAGAGTCCACAGTGGCTCTCTGTGCACCCTGGAGAGCTGGAGGATCTAGCAGCTGCTCAGCCCAAGAAGTTGTAAGTCTCAGAACAAGAGGGCAAGAATGCAGCACCAGCCCAAGACTGAAGGCCTAGGTGCTCACTGGAGAGTTACTGGTATGAGTCTGTGGTGCAAGGCTGAAAGAACGAGTCTAATGTCCAAAGGTGATCAAAGCAAGAGATCTGCCTGCTCACACAGACTGGAGCTCTTCAAAAATGCACATCAACTTCCCCCTCCTTTCTTTATTCTTCCAGGGTACAAGCCTCCCCCTACCCCCGATTGCTGGTGTACATGCCTATCATTGGTGGAAACTCACTGCAGATACATCCAGAACTGAACTTTACCAATTTGTGAGAAGTTTCTCAATCCAGTCAATTTGATGTACTATAATTAATGGTCGCACATACACATTCGGTGCATTGATAAAACGCACTCATTATGTTTTCCTCTAAGAAAAAACACGTCTTTGGGAAGAGAAAAGAAATAGAAGAATGAATGTCTTGTTAAGTTGTCTTCTATGTCTTGTACTGTATCTCAGCACCCCTCCCCATACTTTGATCTCAGTAGATGCTCAATAAATAGTGGCTGGGGGGGCTGGGGATTTAGCTCAGTGGCAAAAGCACCTGCCTGGCAAGTGCAAGGTCGTGAGTTTGGTTCCCGGTACCGGAGAAAAACCAAACCAAAACAAAACAAAACAAAACAAAATAAAACAAAACAAAAATAGTGGCTGGCTGATTACCGACATGTAAGACGGTCAGTCCCTCTTGTCCCACTTCTCTCTGTCTCATTTTGCACTAGCACATACGGAACTGGAGAATACAAATATTTTCTTTATTTTGGTAAAACATAGCTTTTATTGTTTTAACAATTTCAAGATATACATTTCATTGGCATTCAATGTACATACAAATGGTGTTAAGTACATTCCCAGTGTTTTGCAGTCATCCCAACTCTGTGGTAAGAGTACTTTAAAAAATCACCCCAAAGAAAAACCCTATCTCTGTTAAGCAGTCACTCACTCCTCATCTCTTTTCCTCTAGTAATTTCTATCTCTGTAGACTTGCCCCTTCTGGACATTTCCTAATATTCAGTCATAGAATATGTGGTTTATTGTGTCTAGTTTCCTTGACTTAGTATCATTTATCTATGTCATAGTATGTATCATTTCCTTTCTATGGTTGAATAATATTCCATTGTGTGGTTACATACATTTATTAGTTGGTGAATATTTGGGCAAATCATGTTTTTTATGTGTGCTAATTGATTTTAAATAGCATATAAAGTATAAGACATTCATTGAGTTTAGGTATCATATAAAGTATAAGACACTAACAATCTGAGGTTTTGTTTCTCTCTGTAGAACATAGCAGTGGAAAGAGATTCTTTTGTAGAAGTCAGAAAAAAGAATAAGAGAGAACTGAAAGGTTTTCCAGAAAAATAACATTGACACAGTGGACAGTGAATTCCCACTGCCTGATAATGTGATTTATTTTTTAAACCTCAGTCTAGATTACTATGATTGGATATCATAATCCTTTGACAGTAACTCGGCAGAAAACCAGGAATCAACAGCTGGTAGTTTTAATTGTGACTTTAATCTTGCATCTTTTACTTATTTACTGTGACACATGCCTTAGTTTTCTCTTTTTATAAGACAATAACATCCAATGCTTTCTGTGCCAATTTTATGTGCATTTTCCAGTCTTTTTCTCTGTAGAAATGTTTTATGCCCCAGATCATGTGATATTCTGATTTAAGATTTAAAAATACCGCCCTCCTTGAAAGTTTATTGCCCTATTAGAATCTGAAAGGGGCTGCATGACTATTTCATTATCCATAGAGTCCAAAATAAGTACAATGGAATTAATCTCAAAGTTTGGAGAATAAGATATATGAGTAGAATGAAAGGAATTGGCATTATATAACCTGGAGAAATGAAGGCCAAAATCTTTAATACATGAAGGACTTTTATATAGAGGAGAATGAATGGCTTTTCTCTGTCTTCTATGAGAATAGGATAAGAAGAAATGGATTTAAAATATAGCAGGCAGGATTTAGATTAGAAATAAAAAAGCTTTTTAACTCTGGGGAATGTAAGATGGTTTATCAGTGTCCTTGCTAAGCCCCAAAAGAGAATTAAGGAAAAGAGATTGGAAGTGAAGTATTACTTTTATTGTTAACACTGTTATTAAGAGATGCTCTAAAATACCCTTCCTTGTGAATGTTCAGAATGGGATAGATGGCTACTTGTTGCAGATGACCTCAGACCCTGAAGAAAACAGGGGGATCAGACTATCATGTTTGTCCTCTACAGAAGTGTCTAATACATGCTTTGCAGGCAGGAATTGCTCAATAAAATTTAAATTTTCTTATCTTCTTAAAGACCACAAAACTGAAGGAGTATAACAGCTATTCACCCTAAGATCAAGTAGCGGCCATCAGTGTCAAGTTCACATAGTAAGGTAAAACAAAGGGCAGATTTGAGGCAGACAGCAGATCTTTACCTGTTTTGGACGTAGAATACTGGGTGAATAAGCCAGAACCAGAACGTGGTCACAGCTCTTCCTGCCACATCCTTGATACCTGGGCTGTGTCTGGCTCAACAATTTAGCAACTGTGGTTAGTTGACTAAGTGTGTCAGTGACCTGGTTCTGCTGAGAAATATACAACCAATCCTGAGCATTTTCTTAAAAAAAAAAAAAAAAGATTAAAAATAGGGCTGGGGTTGTAGCTCAGTGGTAGAACTTGTGCCTAGCATGTACAAGGTCCTGGGTTCCGTCTCTAATGTTCTCCCCACCCACACACATTAAAAACTGATGTGTTCCATAACTTTGTGGAAGTGCTATAGCATACCAGTCATTGTGTGAGTGCATAAGGTGGAAAAGATGTCTGTGAAACAACATGGAAGTAAAGTACTCCATTTTTTTAGGGCATCTAGTAACATTAAGGTTAAATGTCAGGGAAAAACAAGCAAGAAAAAGCCCAAAGGGTCAAGCTTTGTGTTTTGTCTGAAGGAGTCAGCGTGCAGACTTACACACTCCCTAACTCCTCCCTCTGGGGGTCTTCTTCTCTGCTTTCTTCCAGTCCAGGTTGACTGACCTGCTCCCCTCACATTTCACGGAATGCTGCTGGCAGCCTATTTGCTGTACCGTCCCCAACTCCCTTGCAGACTTACACCCTATGCTTTCATTTTCCTGACTATTCAGACATCAGGATTTCTAGGGTCCTGAGTGGTTAGAGAGTAGTTAAAATGGAACTTGAAGGGCTGCCGTGTTGGTGTAGGGTGGGTACGTCATGAGGGTGAGTCGGAGGCACAGAGATCTTTAGAACAAGCCTTGAACCTAACTTTGAGGTTCCAAGTCTAGAATCTTGTTTTAACTTGTATGACAGAATAAAGTAGTAAGAATTAAAATCTGTCTTGGAATGAGGAAAACTGTCAAGCAACACTGACAGTAGGTGCTGAGAAATAAAAAAAGAGGAAAGCTCTTAAAAACACTACAGACAAGAATATATAAGTTGTCAATTATACATAATCACCATATGGCACAACAATGATTCATTATTAAATATGTCAGATTAACTTACCATGCCGTTACTTTCATTTCGGTCTACATATTCATGTAGTTCAATTTTCACAATCTTTTGCTTTTGTAGCATGGTTGTTGCTTAAGAGACACAAAAGACAATACCCATCCACAGAACAGAAATAAGTGATTTATATGGTGATTGTTGGTAATGTTTGAATTGCTATTTCTTTAATAATTCTAGTATTTTAAAACAAGATTTTTATATTGAAGCAGAAATAGAATATTTCAATGATATTTCTCAACTCCGCCAATTGGCTTATTCTTCTAAGTGGCTTAACTGCCTTTCCGTAAAGGAAACATATCTGTTTTCCAGGCTAGATAGTGTTGGCATAATACTAAATTATTCCTAATGTTGATAGGAAATTTAATCAGACTGTTTTAACTTTGGCAACTTCAGGGTTTCTAGTTTCTACTTCCCGCCTCTCCAGCAAAAACTGAGCAGAGAATTGGGTTTTCTGCTCATCAGCTACTTCACTCAAGCATTACATTAAAGATGACTTAACCAAGAGAAGCTCAAAGGAAGTTTTTCCTTGGCTGTACTGCACCCTTGGTCAGGCAGTGGTTTTTACCTTGATAAAAGTGGTATTCAACCTGTATTTTGGTTTTTAAGATATAAAAGCTAAGATAGGCACTGAGGAAATAAAATAAAACACGACGTTTG
Source organism: Chinchilla lanigera (assembly GCF_000276665.1). Lineage (NCBI taxonomy): Eukaryota > Metazoa > Chordata > Mammalia > Rodentia > Chinchillidae > Chinchilla > Chinchilla lanigera. The sequence goes on from NW_004955418.1 coordinate 3,185,465, forward strand.
GTACTAGACTTTTACAATTAAAGAAAAGAAAAAAGCAATTAGTGGCTTGGATATCAAATAGGCCCTGGGCTGACCCATTAAATACAATTTCTTTAACTCTCTAGTGTTTATTACCCAAGCTGAAATGTAATTCTTTGTCTGTCATCAATTTATGTTTGTTTGTTTGCTTTTTCTTTTCCCTTGAAGGAATGATCCCAGATTCTTGGCAGCCTTGCTGAACTGCAGTGCAACTAAGGACTTTTGTGTATTTGAATTTGTGATGCTAAACATTATGACAAGCCCTGGCAAGCTGGGAATTGGCAGAGCTGGCATGATGTCATAGAAAATAATTTCCTTTGTTTTATTTAAAAAAGCTTTCCAAGTTTCCCCCAAGTAAGTCTGGCTTTTATCTCCAGCTCTAAGAGGGCCCTTTCCCAGATGTCAGAGTCCAGACATAATCTTTGATTTCTAAGGACTTTACCCAGGCTGACCTAGATTACTCCCTTTTATGAAATGAATGCAAACCTCTTACATATCACTCTGTTTCTGGAGGCCAATCTCCTGTCTTTTTCTTCCATTTATCCTGCCCTACTTTAACCTTTGTTTCAGGCAGTACTTTTCCCCCCATATCTTTAGCATGAAAATGATTCTCCAATACTGTCTTCTTCAACTATTTTCAGAGAGGGGTATTGATTCTCAATCCAATTCCATCTCCAGTGAACATGCAAGTTAGAGGTTGATGAATGTGAGATCAGCAGCAAAATCCTAAAACAAAATATTAAACAAGTGGTTTTTAGTGCTTAGGGGAAAAGTTTGTGATTAATTATGAGGGCCTGGTTGAATTTTCTAGGAATAAATGACAGATGGCAAACCAGTCTCCTCTTTACCTAGGTTACCCGGTTAGGAGGTTAGAGAAACTTGCTCAAAGGTAGCTGAGTGTGTGATGTGGGGAAGACAGATGTGAGTGAAATGGCTTTATCTTCTCACTCTTGCCATTGGCTGATGGATGGTAGAACAGTTCTCGCCCTTGATGAAATTATATAGTTTAGGAGGTAGTCTTTAGGGGTATGTCATAAGCTTAGTGTCTTAACCCAATCTCAGTCAGCAATTTTATTTATAATTTAGAAGAGCCATAAAAAATCCTTTTCTATTTTCTTTTGTTGAGTCCCATTTGATCTTCAAAACTTCCATTCCAGAATGCCCCCCAGTGGAAATCATTAATCAGTCCTCAAGGATGATGTAGAGGTTTGTCTGTAATCCTGCAGTACTTACCGTGTTGTTTGTGACTCCTCTTTTCCCCGTTGGTTTTCTTTGCTAGGCTATGAAGCCCTTGTCAAAGACCACTCTTGTTTAACTTTATATCCTATAGTATTTATCAGTACTTAGTATTTCTCAGTAAGTTTTTTTGAATAGGTGAATAAATTACCATTATCATTTGTTCCTCTTTCCTGAGTCCTTGCAGCCTCTTTGCTGTTGCTCAGACACACTGGTCCCATTCAACAATCTCTGTGTTTGCTGTTTCCTCTACCTTGTGTAGCATCTTTCCTCCAGGAACCTGCATACCTAATTCTGTCACCTCTGCTCAAGGGTCACGTTCCTTGTGAGGTCTGATCAGGGATATTATGAGATACTGGTAGTTGTAGCACCCCTCCTCCAGCACTTATGATTTTCCTCTGCTTTTCTTTTTTATGTCACATTTATTGTTCTTCTAGTACACTTTTCTATGTACTTCCTTATCAAATTTATTGTTCATTGTTACTTGTCCATGGTAAAATGCAAGTTCCACAAGGGCAAGACTGTTCTCTGAATTGAAAATATCTAGATTTGACCACATATTGTATGCACCTAATACATATTCACTTGATGAATAAATAAATACTAATTTTAAAACACTTCACAGTGTTTTAAAGGAAGAAGTCTGACTTAAAATTTGCTTATAAGAGTATGTCAAATATAAACATAATAAAAACCACTGTTATCATCTCATTTCTTTTTGTTTTTTTTTGTTTTTTTTTTGTTTTTTTTGGTTTTTCTCTGGTACCGGGAACCGAACTCACAACCTTGCGCTTGCCAGGCAGGTGCTTTGCCGCTGAGCTAAATCCCCAGCCCTCATCTCATTTCTAATAAAGTTAAACATTGGTTTATATAAGTACTAAGTAAGGAGAAGAAATAATCTATTTTTTCCATTTGTCTCATACATATTACTAAGTATCTCATGTCACTGTCATAGCTTTGGAACTTTAGTAGTGAACAAAATAGATAAAAACTCCAAACTCATAGAGTTATATTCAAAGTACTTTATTGTATACTGAAGCACTTAATGCAGTGATAAACTAAATTCCATTTGGGTTTTGCCGAATCAGTCATACTGTATTTTATTTGGTCATTATTTTTTGAATATTTTTTTTTTATTGGTTACAAGAATGGGCTTTGGAATCAGAGAAAAAATAATTTGAATCTTGGTTCAGCTCCCTATTTCCTGTCTGATCTTGAGCAAATGATTTAACCTCTTTGACTTCTGGTTTCATCTATAAAATGTGGACTAATTCCTACAGTAAAAGATTATTTCCTTAGACTGCCAGGCCTGATCCATTCCATATTAATATTTCTCACTTTATATATCTTAACTCTGAAGAAAGACAATGATTTACAAAAGACACTCTAGGCTGATAGTTTTGGTATATAATTTGAAAGGTTAATTATAACAATAAATAAATAAATTCAAAATGTAAAATTGTCTTACAAAATCTTTGATTTTATTGTCAGGAAAGTCACCTAAAATTTATTGTATAGGTTTTACATTGAATGGAAATATCTTCTTTGCATGTAAAAAGAAAGTATATATTGTGTGAAATCTAAATATTTGATGATGTAAATATTATATGTAATGAATCTATTTTACCTATGAAGTTACTGGTGCACAATCAGAATTTGTAAGCCATTCCCATTTCATAAAGAATAGCTTTATAAGGGGGCTGGGGATTTAGCTCAGTGGCAAAAGCACCTGCCTAGCATGCGCAGGGTCGTGAGTTCGGTTCCCGGTACCGGAGAAAAACCAAAAAAAAAAAAAAAAAAAAAGAATAGCTTTATAAAACTCTAGTCATTTTTTAGGTAAAAAATTTATTTCAAAGCTATGAAATTTGTTTCCAACTTGCACAAAAATGGTTTGGAAGTATCAATAACTATCAGTATTTTCCTTGTCTCTGGTAGCCCTGAGACAGGATGCTCCAATAGACCTTTGGAAAAGATCAGGCAGTGTCCTTTGCTTGTTTTTGCCATCCTTCATTTCTGAGGCTCTCTTAACCTATACATCTGGAGTATCTTTTGCTCACCAGTGAATAAACTGTTCCGGGATATTTATGAAGGTTTCACAGCATCAAGGAATCTCATCAGGACCATTTTCTAGCCGTCTAATGTGATCAGGGCCACCTTGCCCATTTTGTCACCACCTGCCTGTCATTTGCAGGCCTGGAGATCACACTATTCTTAGTACAGCGTATTGTATCAAGCTGATCTTTTCTTATTACATAGTGTGATTAAAAATGGCTGATCATCTAGAATAACATAGTTGAACGCTTACGGTATTCAAATTCTCAGATAAATTATCTTCTATTGCATCATACACAATTGTTATGAGGAGTTAAAAAAATAATGCACATAAAGGTCTTAGCACAATACACGGCACAGAGTAGTCCCTTCCTAAATGATTTCAGTTGTTACCGTCTTACAAACAAATTCATACCTATCTAGAGGAGAATTCCTAGGCCTCAGAAACATGAATGATTTTGGAATAGAAATTCTGCTTAATTTAAAAAATATGACACATAGACAAATGATTTCTATGTAATCAGACATGAAAAGTTCTCATATGGGCTAGAGATGCAGCTCAGTATCTCAGAACTGGTGTAGTATGCACGAGGCCTTAGGTTTGATATCTATCAAAACACACACACACGCACACACACACACACATGCACACATATACCACACATACACATACACACACACAAACACACATACACACATACCACACAAAATATGAAAATGAACTTATAGTTTATGTGGATCATCATCATGCCCAAAGATGGATGAAATTTCAGAAACTGACCTCGCTGACAATGGACTAGACTGACTACAGTGGAGGTGAAGCCTTTGTGTCTCTAATTGTCCAAATAAAGATGGTGCTCATCTGTCACAGATGTTCTCAAAAGATGCTTTCATGCGGTAGGAGGCTGGAGAAGATGACACTAATATCTTTTCATATGTATATATTTCATATATTCTTTAGAGCTACCCCAGTTATTCATAGCAATTGATAAATATCTATGTGACCAGAGCCACACCAATTTAACTTTCATTTTCTAATCTCTAACAAAGCACTAAGTATATTATAAACATTCTATTTGGATTAGATAAAGTTAATTGAATATGGTTGTTTCCACTGAAATAGGCTGAGAGTTTGCCACCATTCCTGGAAATCGTTAAATTGGAATTAGTGATTATCTGTACGGAGAATCTATACTGTATGGCTTCATGTTAGACAAGGTCAGAGATTTGTTTGCTTATGCAGCCTGTCACTTTCAAGTCATTCACTAAACATTTATTGAATCCTTTTTACTCATTAAATTTGCCTGACATTGGAGGATAAAACATTAAAAAGAACTTTTGGTTTATTATTAATGTGATATGTATTTGTGCTGAAAGACTATTTAGATATGAAGACTAGATATGAGAGATTTGTTGGGCTGCTTAGCCTGGTTGGTCTAAGGATAAGGATTACATTATACCTTAAAGTTCAGTCTTGATTATACTTACTCTCCAAAAGCATCATTATATTAGAGTTTTTGCAGTTTAAGTGGTAGAAAATCCAATACAAACTGATTTAAACAAGAAGGAGAACTCACTGGGTCATGTCTTTGAAAGGCCCAGTATATTTCTTAAGTGCTCCTAGATCCAGTGCATTGATATGATGAAAAAAACCTGCTTTTCATCTTGCTGCTATAACCCTACAGAAGAAGATTTCCCTCTCAGGTGAACTTTTCCCTTTGACTGTCTTCCAGAAGTTCAGACTTACGCTTTCCCAAGTTCAAATGTAGCAGAAGGAAAAGAATTTCTGACCAGTGCTCTTAGCCAGAGATCTGGAACTCTCTCTGATGTGATTGTGGTTCTCTCTAATGAAACAATTGCTATGTGTAGAGGCTGGTAACCATGCTGTGATTGGTCCTCACTAATCAGATGTCCACTCCTAGTCCTGGGGATGGAGTTGTTTCCATCTGAACCACTTAATTTTAGAGTTGGAAAGAAATGCAGCCCAGGGCCTGTTACTGAAGAAACAGAGAATGCACGTGGTGAGCCGTCACAAGATTGTTACAGCAAAGATCTCTGTGGCAGGATAGAAGTGCTGAGACTGCAGGGGTGGTAACAAGGAAGACAAAGGACTTCAGACTAATGTTAAACTCATGTTTTTATGATTTACATTGGTGACCACATACCTTTTACCTTGCTTGTTAAAATTATATTCTGAAAATTTCCCTTTGTTATAGTATTACAAGGGAAATATGTTTTAAATTCAAGCATTATCTGATTGACAAACTTTAAGGCATTATCTGATTTACAAACTATTTATATTGATATGGGATCTTGTTTAGAGAAGTTCCAGGTGGAGAGGTTATGATGCAAACACCTAGAGAAAAGCATACGTCTAAAATGTTTTTGGGGTTTGTTTAGTGTTACATAATGTGTCACTGTCCATGAATGTGTATTACAAACAATGGATTTTCCAGCTTGGGTGTTATCTGTGCTCCCAGCTTGTCTCATAAAACAGCTAAGGCCATAGTTCTTTTTCCTTATTAAAAAGTAATTATAACAGGGTAGCAGCAAAAAAATGAGTGCTCCACTTACCCTTTAAGGTATATTGTGAAGATAAATATTTGCTTATTTTCAGAAGGAAAGAAATATACTCTGAAATTCTCTATTTTGTAAGAATCCCGTGGATGTGTTGTCAATACCTGTACCCTGTCAGTTCCAATGAATTTATAAACTTGGATAATCACAGCAAAACCAAGTAAGGCAGGTATTGTCTCAACCATTCACAGTTCTCAAGTGTTTGGTTACCTTTGATTGTCTGTCTGTATTTCAGGCAGAAGCAGAAAAATACGATTGGAATCAGTGTATTTCGATGGGACATTTAGATGGATGGATATCGTCAATACCATCAGTGGCCTTTTCTCTCCAGTTGCCAGTTCTTGTAGTTTTGCCATTTTCTGGAACAATGTTCAAAAAAAAAAGGACATTCCAACTTCATCCCTGTGGGATAGGCTAATACTTTTTATCATACTGAGTCTAGGCAGGAAGAGGAGTTTGGAGATTTCACTGTATTTTTATGCAGATAAAATTTAATTCTCCACTTTTCAGTAAGGCACTACATCCTAGCCTCCTCCGTGCTGGGTTTTCCAGTCTTGAACCCTCTGGTTCAGTACTTGGGTAAGGGTTGGGAGAGGTATGATTGCCAAACTGTAAATATGGGGACGTGAAGCTCTCATTATTCCCATGTAGACTTTAAAACTGGCTTCAATAATGACTACTATCTCCATTTACTGAGACCTTCCAGGATTCTGACGCTGGCAGTGGCTTACTTCTTATTTGTTTCATGCTACTGTGAATTTACTCTTTCTGCTGCCTGCTCAATCATTGACCATTTTCTCATGTACACTCATGTGCATGTATTCATGCATGTGGCTTCTGGCTATAGACGTCTCCTAGATGCACTCAAGTTAAAGCTCTTTTTACCCAAAGTTTTTAAGAGTGATTGTAAAAAGAGTGGGCAGATGTCTTTATTATCTTGAAATCTTACATTGTCTAATTTATAACTCATTCAATCTCTATTTTTTCATTTATAAAATGAGCTAAATGGCTTGTAAAGATGTCAGTCTACCATGTTATTGTGTTCATACTTGTATAGTGGAATCTGTATGTTATTTTTTTAAGTTAGTCATTTTACTGGTGTGGGGCACATTTTTTCCTGTAAAGAAGGCCTGCAAAATAGAAATGTTGTATATGTTAATTCTTTTATTCTAGATGTACAAGTTCAGATTATCCATACTGCTGTTAGAAGGTGTCCCATATAAAAGTGATTAGTTTGCTGAAACATGTATTTTAAATGGGACATCTCCTAAGCAGACCAAAGTATAAAAAGCAAATGTGATTGTTTACTAAATTGTAGTATAAGGACTGTGTAGCTTTGAAAAAAGTGGCTTTCCAAAATGCTATCAAGCTAAATACATTTTTAGGTAATTTAACTACCTGCTTTTAAAATAGTTTTAAAATACTTCCTTATACAAGAATTCTAAGACATCTTTCCTTGTTTTTTAGGTGAGTCACTTATTTTATTAGTATTCAGATGCCAACTCATACATTGGAAAATCTTTTTAAAAACTTTAGAAAACTTTATGCTGTTATGTTGTGGAAGGTTGAGATATAACAGGTTTCCTTGGGGGAATTTGCTCTTAGAAAGGCAATTACAAAAATAACAAAACATAAAACAAATTTCAACCCATGTTTGGGAGTTGGTGGTGGCATATTACTCTGACTCATAAGCCCAGAGGAACATATTTCTCATTTATGTGTTTCTATTCTCCTTTCCTCCTCCATCTCACTATTTCTTCCTTTCTCTACTGGATGCACTTGTTCTGCTGTGTCCCTAAGGAAGACTTTCTACGTGTTTGGCTAAAGGCCAAAGGTGAATGCCAAGTAAACTCAGTCACCTCTTTGAGGATTAATGATGCGATTTCTACCCAGCATGCCGTAGGTTTGCTGTGTTCAGGTTTTGCCAAGATAAATCTCTGAGTAGCCCAGTACTTTTTGGAAGAAGACTTGAGAAAAATGTAATCATTGGTGGGGTTGATTTTTGACAGGTTAGCAGAAAATACTTTGTTGAGTCCAGATTAATTATTCTAAGACTTGGGGTAAAAAGGGTATTAGCTTTGGCAGCAGGCTTGGGCAACAGGCAAATGCAAGGGGTCCTTGAGGGAGCCACCAATGAGCACACGTGACACAGGGGAAATCTCTCAACCCATACAGAAGCCATCTTCTAGATAGTTGAACAACAAATATAAGTTGTTCCTGGACACGTTTGGATAGGGAAGAGAAAATTGGGCCTTTGCCTTGGTTCATCATATGATGATGATCTCTGAATAGCAACCACAATATCAGCAAAACCATGGTTTTTCCCAAAACACTTCTGCAACTTACAGTGAAGACCTGAGAATGGAAAAGAAACTGGGAATCAAATCACCAGGCAGTCAGGATAAAGGGATAAAAATTGCAACTTTAGGTACAAAATGAATATTCCTGACAGCAGAGGAGAGAGGGAGGAAATTAGGAAGGTCAATCAGTAGGGAGAGTCCTCAAAAAACTAAAAATAGAGCTACAATTTGATCCAGCTCTACTGCTCCTCGGTATAGTCATAGAAGAATTAAAGCCAGTGTATTCTACTGATGCCTCTGTACCCATGTTTGTGGCAGTGCAGTTTACAATAGCTAAGCTACAGAAACAGCTTAGGAGATCATCAGCAGATGAATAGATAGAGACGATGTGGTCTGTGTGCACAATAGAGCCTTAAAGAAGAAGAAAATCATGTCATTTGCAGCACATGAATGAAAGTGGAGGTTATATTAAGCAAAATAATGCAGGTTCAGAAAATCAAATATTTCACATTCTGTCTCTTATGTAGAGCCTAAAAACAATTCAAAAATTAAAGAAAAAGATGAGAGAAAGGTAGAAGGGAGACTGTTACAGAAGAGGAAGGGGATGGGGGGGAAATGGGTGGTGGGGTAAAAATAATCAAAGTATATTTTACGTGTGCATGAATTCCAAAACCAGACTCCTTACTTTATATAACTAATATTTGCTAATAAATAATTAATAAGTAATTATTTATTACAATATTCTAATAAGTCTTTCAACAAATAATATTCTCATAAATCAGAATAGTCATGTGCTCCCATGTTCAATGTCATCCAAGAGAGATACCAGTTGAATTTGCTCATTTTGTAAACTTCTAAAGACTTAGCATTTCCCAGAGTGACCAGCCCTTCAAAGTCTGACTCATGGTCACCAAATTGCTTGCATGACTGAAGTAGACACAAAAAAGACTATTTATTTATTAACAGAGGAAAATGTAACTACTGTGTGGTTTGGGAGTACATAAAGCATGAGCAACACAAGCTCCCTGTAGACAAACTTTCATGAGAAACTTCATCATAGTTAGCAACTGTCTGAGTCACTTTCTCATTGCTAGAAAACAGTACTTGACATCCACAATTTCAAAGAGGAGAGGTTTCTTTTTGCTCGCGTTTGTGATCCTTGGTTGGCTGGTAGCAGGGCAGAATCAGGAGGGCAGAGGGGCATAGCGGAGGACAGCTGCTCTTATCACGGTGGCCAGGAAGCAGAGAGAGAAGGCAGGAGCAGAAGAGGAAGACTTGCTTTTCCAGGTCACACCACCAGTGACCTGCCTCCCCTGTCAGGGCTCCACCTCTTAAGAGCAGATCAGCCGTAACATCTCCATGGTCCAATTCCCTTCCAAACGCCCTGCCTATGAAGTCACGAGGCTCTTGGAGGACATTTAGATATAAAGCACAACAGAAACGAAGGACACAGCACAATGAATTCAAGAGCAAAATCGGTATCATCAGTCTGTTCTTTCTCCAAAGTTAACAACATGGTAGCCAGAAGTTGCTTGGTTAAAAGAAACTAAATATGCAATGGTGCCAGTCTCGGGTGGGAGCTGAGATGCCTCTGCCTCTTGAAAGGGAAGATTATACCATACGGACCAGAGGAGTCACAGTGTGATGGCAACAGCTTCCAAGATCCAGCTCTGCAAGAGGGCTTCTTTGCAGCTGACCCAGAATTAAGTGTAGGCAACCTCCTTTTCCAGTGTACTTGGAGTTTTGAAATTGTTCAGACTTCATCTTTAAATCCACTTCTATTTGAAGATGGAATACTGGGTAACGCTTCACTGTATAGCTTATGTTAATTCATTGTTACTGTCTAGGGTCCATTTGTCTCTTTCATTAGTCAATCAAGTTGGTGAATTAAGTGGAGACAAAAGAGAAGTCACTACATACACATTTCACATCTACACATTGCTACTGCATTCATTGGTCTTAGAATTGTTGTTTGATGTTGGCTAAATATTTGGGTACAAAAAGATGTTCTAGAGGATTTCATTTGCTTCCTATATTCTTTACTCTTTGAGTCAAGAAGACAATATAAAGACTTAGAAGTTGCTTAAGGGCATCAGTCCTTCGGTTCCTGAGCATGTACCTACAATCCTATAACATATTTATAAGGCTGCTACAATTCCATTTTAGACTGGAATTCTGTATGCCCTCACTCTGAGTGGTGGACTACACTGACAGTTCTGGTTATCTAGGAATTACTATTAGCTCATAGCCAGAGTGCAATAGTATAAAAATTTTAGTTTCACATTTTCCCGTGCCAAATTATCCTAGCTAATGCTAGGGGTTCCTGTGTAGATGAGAAATACAAATTGGTAACTTACATTAAGGCCTGTGTGTCAGACACTATTCTAATGTGTGTTTCTAAATGCTAATACTTCTTGTAAAATATCCAAAGGATTGGTTACAAAGAATATTTTTCTGGGCTTGTCCAAGGATATGTTTAAAACATGGGGAAGTTAAATCTACTCAGATGTCCTATGAAGAGAAAATTCCTTTCAGATAAGAAATGAGTCTGCAGGTTGGTTATTCAAAAAAGGCACAGAAGCCAGGAAAATATCTGTTACTTATGTAGCAGGTCACCTTATTTTTTGAGCTGCTGCATAGCAGTCCATAGATTAGATATTCCGTAATTTATTTACTCTCCATTAACAGACCTTATTGTTTCCTTACATGTTGCTATTTCAAACATTATTTCAATAAATATATTTTCTAGGTCTCTGACTACATTTATTAAGATTTTTGTAGATTTATACCAAAGAGGGATGCTTCATTATCGATTTTATTATATTTTGCCTCTGTGTTAGAGAGACCAAATTTCCACATCCCTTTTCACTTAAAGAGAAGTTCCATGTTTATAGCAGCACAATTTGTAGTAGCTAAATCTTGGAAATGGCCTATCCCATCCATCAAGAGATGAATGGATAAAGAAAATGTGGTATTCATACACAATGGAGTACTGCTCTGCCATAAAAATAAATTGAAGTCATTTGTAGAAAAATAGATGCACCTTGAGGTGATAATGTTATGTAAAATAAGTCAGACATACAAGGTTAAATATCACATGGTTTCTTTTATGTGAGAAACCCAAAGTATAAATAAAGAGGAAAATTAAAGGTAACAGAGAGCAGGGAAATAGATCTTTCTCAAATGGAAAGAGAGTCAAGAGATGCAGGGAGCAAGGAGGGAAAGGGGATGGAAAAAGGAATCAAGATGTTATGCACAAGTACAAACGCCACACAAGAAATGTGAACATCATGTACTGCAAACATGTATAGTGAAAGATACAAAATAATTGAAGACGACAAGAGTCAGAGTACCTATAGGTATGAACTCTTTTTAAGTAGAAACAGAGCGATGTTCAGGAAAAGTCAGTGAATGGTAAATGACAGTCCTCCAAATAAACAAATAACAAATGTATAGGGAAAAAAAAATCCCTCAAAACCTAAACATCTTAACCACCAAGCTCATATTAATAATGAAAATGAACCTCTAAATAGCTGTCAGAAAAATGAAAAGAGCTAGCCTAGGCAAATTATGGCCCCTAGAATCCAAGTAGGCACAATGAACACTCTAGAAGAGGCTCTAACTTTCAGGAGACATTTAAAAACACTTAGCTTTCTAAGCCAAATATATATAGCACGTGGTTTTATATGTCTAATGTCCTCAGCCCCCTCCCCCAGGCTTACAGGAAACAGTGTTTCTATCTGATGTTTGGGAAAGCTGTTCAGCCTCAGTGTTGATTGATAGTAATAGGTATGAGGGTTGATAAAGGAGATATTTGGTGAGTCACCAGCACGGGGGCTAAAACAGGCCACATCCCAAAGAAAATCAAGTGTATTCCAGCATCATCCCATAGTGTTCGGAAGCTATGATTAAAAGGCAAAGGGAGGAATATGTGTTTGCTGAGAAACATCAATGCTTTTTAATTCTTTCAATGTAGACCGCTTGGTGGTATTTCCAGGGAGCTTGTAAGGTGAGGAGAGAGTATAGAGCTAAAGTCAAAGGCCCTATTGAAGTAGATTTGCTGTAGCTCTTTATTTTAAATGCATAGATGTTTTATGATAAAAAATTTGAAATGGAAGATGTCAGCTTGAAGAGACACGCTAGTCGTCACTCAGATCTTGGCTGGTCTCCCTGACTCGGAAAGCTAGAACATTTCATTTTACTCATATCCTATTAATGACATTTTAAGAAAAGGCAAATCTGAAAATAAAACAGGAAATAATTAATTACCTCAATTTTGTTCTAACAGTGAAAACCAGCCTCTATGTAGATACCAGAGAATTTTTTAAAAATTAGGTTAAACAATATTATTAACTTTATATCCCATATTATTATAACATCACATTAATTATGATCATGCCTTAAGGAGTCCCAGATTATTTGTTCAATTTGTAATTAAAATTGTTTCTCTAATTTGTTGATGAATCTCTACATTTGGATACTACCACTGTTACTAGGAAGGAGAAGGGTCAAGTGCAAGGACCAGTGTGTCTCCTTCAAATTATCACTGCCTCTTTTCTAGTCAAGAGTACCTAATTCATCTAGTTTGGGTTCTTGTTTGACATTTAATTCAATTCTGTGGGCTCTGGTGAACTTACTTACTCTTGAATTAAATAGTAAGTCTCTCCCTCCCCACTTCATGGTTGCCCTTTAAAAACAAAATAAGCAAAAACCCCAAACCAAAACCTAAACAAATATCTTAGCACAAATATATGCCATATGTTTTAGGCTGAACTCTGTCACCTCAAAAATTCATATATGGAAATCCTAACCCCTCGTATCTCAGAGTGTGACTATGATTTGGGGTTGGGGTATGTATAGGGGTAATTAAGCTTACATGAGGTCATTAGGGTGGGCCTGAATCCAGTAAGACCAGTGTCCACATAAGAAGAAATTTGGATATTGACGCTTACAGAGGAAAAGTGATGCAATAACACAGGGGAGGACTGCCATCCGCAAGCCTGGGAGGAAGGCTTGGCACAGATCCTTCCCTCACAGAGCTCAGGAGGAGCTGACCGGTTGACATTAGAATCTTGGCTTTCAATACCCTTCCAGAATTGGGAGAAAAGAAATGTTTGTTGTTTGAGGTGCTTAAGGTGTTGTACTTTGTTATAGCAGTGCTGGCAAGCTCATACTGCATTTATTCCTGAGCATTTCCTGCCTAAAACATCTCAAGCCTTTTTAGATTTACTGGTGAAATACATTTCTTTACATTAAATAAAAGATCATGACATAATTGTTTTTTTCCCCAAGACTCAACATGACAGGGCGTATGTATAAACTTCACTAGAAAATATTTTAAAATTAGACCATTATGTTGAAATATCTTTTATTTGCATATGATTTATATATCATTTTAAGAGTTTTTCTGTCCTTGGCTCTCTGTCTGGGACCTTCCATTGCGTAAACGATATACCTTAGGATCTTCCATCAGTAGTTTCATTTGCTTTCATCAAGCTCTTTTTTTACTTTATTGACGGCTTGCTATTAATTCTTGGGAGACCTACTATGACATGGCTGATTTGAAAATGTCCTAAATTGACAGGGAAAAAGAATAATTACAACTTCTGTCACTATCTGTACAGCTATATTCCAATCTCCTGGTTTTCAGAAATGCATTTAACATGCTCTGATGGTCTTTAGCGCACCGGTTAATTTTATCCTTTTGTTATAAATGTTGTTTTTCTTCCTTTGTAGTTTTAAACATATCCAATTCTACCTTCTATCACCCAAGGCCAAATTGAATGTACGAGTACATGGAAGACAAGTTTTCATTGTGGGTCAGTCAAATGTCTTCCCCTATTTACACCTCAGAGGTGAATTGGAAGTAGGATAAGAATATTCCAGCGCCCTTAATGTTGAGTTTACATCACAGTTGGTTGATAATTATAGTAACACTTAATGTTGCGGTAAATATGTAGAATTTCTTTGTGACTTATGAGTGATTCCTCACTCATTACCCTGGAAAGATGGAAACTCAACATCAGAATTATCTTGAATGATACAATCAAAATAAATCAGTGTAGTTGACAAAGGACAACAACCTCATATTAAGATAAAGGAACAGATTGAAAGAGTTGAAAAGAATATTTTGGAACACAACATTGTAGATCATCTATTTTAAAAAGGAAAAGGAAAGAATAGACTGCCTTTCAACTGTAGAATGGATCATTATCTTTCTGTGGGTAGGCCATCCTTTCCAACTGTAAGCCAAAATGTAACTTTCTAGATTCATAAATTCCCCATTTCAAACCCCTCAAAATACCCCATCAATATTCCCAGATCCAGAAAATGATGTGCCTCTCTTTTGAGAGCATGTGCTATATTTCTTGGAGTATGTGCTTTTAAAAAGTATGTGCCTAATAAACCTCTTTACCTGTAGAGCCTTGAGCAAGAAGGAGAGTGGGTCTAATGACTTGAGAAGCAGAGAGGTATGGAGGACAAAAGGGACAGGCTGCTTAGCCAGAAGGTTAAAATCTGGATATGCTTGTCTGCTGAAAAAATATCTTCCTAATTAGCAAGATGGAAAGGTGAAATTTCATTTTACTCCTTTCACTGGCTCCTAGTCTGCCATCCAGCCCACGCCCCAGGAACCGGAAGGGACACTGTCCATCTGAGCCACTTTGATCATTTGGATAGAATGTGAAAGTCATCTTTTTACTCAAAGGTGAGAGTTGGTGGCACATCAGATCCCCATGACTGCAGAGGAAATATGCCAGCAATGAATGAAAATCACGTATCGCCAGAGAATTGATGCAACCAATGGAAGGACCAACGTGAATGAACAGTGCCACCAGTCCAAGGCTATAAAAGAAATAATTGAAGGCATAGAGGCAAACTTAACCAAAGATACTTCTTAAGAATCTTTAGAATCAAATGACTATTATCCATTAAAAGAAAATGAAAGAATAAAATGGTAAGAGGAAGAGGAGGAGCAGGAAAAGGTTTCTGTGAAGAAGAGTAATTAGAAGACACAAAATAGTTCTAGAAAGTAAAAATCTGATTGGCAAAGTAGAAAAAATTAAATGGAAGGGAAAAAACCCCACAATGAATATTGCTAAAGTTTGAATTACCAATCAATACAATATACTAAAATCTAGAGGAAGAAAGAGAAAGTGATGATAAAAAAGCATTAAAAATTAAAACACAAACATGTTAATCCATGATGTCCAGCATCCACTGAATAAGAGTTTCAGAAAAACACATCATGAATAGAGGACATGAAGCAGGTAAAGAGATGATAACAAGGTGTCTTAGTTACTTTTCTCGTTGCTGGGACAAAATGCCTGAAGGAAGGAAAGGTTTATTTGGCCTACACTTCACAGAGGTTTCAGTCCATAATCGGCTGACTCCAAGGCAAGGTGGCTTGGCAGAGGGTGCAAAGCAGTGAAGTAGCAAAGAATCAGCAAGTGACAAGCAAAAAGCAACAGCAACCCTCTTTCTGTCTCATATTTTTTTTTTTTTTTTTTTTTTTTGGTTTTTCTCCGGTACCAGGAACCGAACTCACGATCTTGCGCTTGCCAGGCAAGTACCTTTGCCGCTGAGCTAAATCCCCAGCCCTCTTTCTGTCTCATATTATATCCAGGCTACCTTCCCTTGGGGCAGGTAGAACTCACACCCTCAGTCCAAGCATTGCACTGTGAGTCAATCCCAGCATCACACCCTAGGTCCAGCCACCTCTGAAAAGCCTCAGCTATGACCATGGGAGGCTTTGGAGGGACATCTAGATACAAGCCATACCACAGGACAATTTCCCTTGAGCAGCAGATTTCCATCTTCAGATTAACAGGGTGCTCTTTTCTGGCCACATCATACTGAAATGTCCAGTCTTCAAGGATTAAAAGAAATTTGTGAATCTTCTGGGGTTGGGAGGGAGAATCAATCAATCAATCAATAAACCAGTCAATAAAAGGTAGCGGTGAGAAAGGACTAAGGGCCAAATTGTAATCAGGCATTTAGTTGGCAATTTTGCTAGAGAAGTTTAAAGAAGCTGTCTGTCTCTGTCCTCTCCCACTAACGCCCACTTAGAATAATTTGGTTTTGTCCTCTGATTGAAACTTCAGTGACTGTCTTCAACACTGGTGAGGGTTAGAACAGTGCAGATGCACAGGCCCTATTCCAAGCTATGTGTGTATATCGTATATCCAGGATGTGGCCTGGGAGTCCATGTCCTGCAAAGCTCAGTTGGGAAATAATTGGCTTGGTTCGTAGACACTGATGCCTCAACTCTGTCAGCTCTGGTCCAGGTGGGCTCCCCCCTGGGGACAGTAGCCGAGGTCTAAGACCCATTCCTCATCGCTCTAGACCACGAGGCTGACTCAGTGTCCTCGGAGGCCATATGAGCCCCGTGAGACCACAGTAGTAATCATGCTCATGGCTGGTGCTTCATTTTAGACTAAACAAGTCTTAGATGACAAACTAAAAAAGATGTAAAGTGTTTTTGTAAACCCAGCTCTACTAGGAGCTGTTATCGCTCACTTTTGACCCTTCTGTCATTGTTTGAAGGCTTAAGTTTGACAAACGGAAGGAGAACATGGTGAGAGTTTTGCAGTTAAATTGCAGCTGTTCCATCCATGCGGATTTAATTAGGGAGACGTCTCGGACATGTTACAGAATTATTTTACTCACAGGGAAGCCACTGAGGTTGCCTTCTAACTGGACATCACTTGAACACACCTATAATCCCAGCTAGTTGGGAAGCTGAGGAAGGAGGATCTCAACTTGGAGTTCAGCCTGGGCAATAACTTAATGAGATACTGTCTCAAAATACCATTTTAAGAAAGGGCTGAGAGGGGCTGGGGATTTAGCTCAGCGGCAAAAGCGCCTGCCTGGCAAGCGCAAGGTCGTGAGTTCGATTCCTGGTACTGGAAGAAAAGACAAAAAAAAAAAAAAAAGAAAGGGCTGAGAATGTAGCTTAGTAGTAGAGCGCTCCTCGGTTTGATTCCCAGAGTTGAAAAATAAAAGTCATATGAAGTAAAAGAGCAGGCTCCAGGATGTTGTTTGGGATAATTCTGACCAGTAAGGTCAGGTACCCACTGGGCATCAACAGTCCATGATCTTGTCTGATCCACAAAGACCTTTCAGAACATATTCATGTTGTAGAATGTGTGTGTGTGTGTGTGTGTGTGTGTGTGTACATGTATTTGTTCTATGATTCCTGATTTTTTTCGTTGTTAAATGAAAACTGTTAAAGAATAATTTGGCCACAGTTTAAAGGTAGTAAATGATCACTTTGCAGTTACTTGGAAGGCAGATAGGAGGATTGTGAGTTCGAGATCAGCCTAGCATCTTAGCGTGATCCTTTCTCAAGAAATAAAGAAAGAAAGAAAGAAAGAAAGAAAGAAAGGATGAAAGGAAGAAAGAAAAGAAAAGAAATAGTAGGAAAAAAGTCATTTTGACCTCTTTTTCTGAAAGAATTGTCATTTGACAATGCCTGCTTAAAAAGTGTCTAGAACTGGCAACATTATTGCTGTACACCTCTCTCCTTGCTTCTGTGTAAGTTTATAAGTAGATATGATGTCTGCAGAAATGTTAGTTTTTAAAACTATAGTACTGTATCTTTTTGTTCCTTTTATTGTAAGAGTTTTTATTCTGTAGAAAGTTTTGAGTACTTCATCATGTGTAAAATATTTATGAAAAAATGCAAGTTTGCACTACAGTTAAATAAAAAGAAGTGAAAACCAAACACTTTAAATAGACTTTGCCGCATTTTTGACAAACCTGGGCTTTTGCACTTTTTAAAATTCCTTTTTTATTGTTGGAAAATGTTTCTAGAGAACCTCAAATAAAATATAGACATAGAAGCACATTTTAGATTTATATAGAGAAAATATAGCTCTTTATTTGTATTCTTAGGAAACAAATCATGCTGTATAGTATTTTCAGCATATTGTGTTACCGTTCTAGATTTCACATTTGTTAAGAGTTTATATGTCTTCCTGAGGAAACGGGTAAGTCTTTGGCTCATATGTGCATTGCTATTAAATAGACACCTGAAGTTTCTACTTTATATCCTTACTGCCAAGCTTAGGATCAAATAGTTTACAGTCTATTTGAGGAGATTACTTATAGCTCAACTGTAATGCAAGGTAGGATGAAGCAAATCTTTCACTGCTGTAAACAAATTGTTGGCAAAATTTGCAGTGAGAGTAAGCAGCATAAATTTGAGGGTGGAAGAAGGAAGAAGAATGTGACCCTCACAAAAAGAGATGATGCTGAGCCTGAGTCTTTAAGGATCAATCCAGATATGTTTCAGCGAGTGAATGGTTAAGCAAATGGTGATAAACATATACCATGGGAAACTACTCAGCAATAAAAAAGAACAAACTATAGATAAATGCAACACTCAGATGAATTTTTGGAGTATCTGTTGAAAAGAAAGCCAATTTCCAAAGGTTATAAATTGTATGACTCTGTTTGCATAACAGTTTTGAAATGACAAAATTTTAGAGATAGAAGGGTTAGGAGAAGGAGGTAGGTTCAGAGAGATAGTGGGGTGTGGCTGTAAGAGGGCATGTACACTATCCTTGTAGTGATGGCACTGTTCAGGATCTTGGTGGTGGATACTTGAACCTACTCAGGTGACAACACTGTGCAGAACTGAACACACATGTACACACACAAATGAGTACAAGTAAAACTGGGGGAATCTGAGTAAGATGGGAAGATTATATTAATGGCAATATCTTGGTTGGAATATACTTAAGTTTTGCAAAATATTTCCAGTGGGAGAAATAAGGCAAAGTGTGGAAGGAATCTATGATGAAGATAAATCTACAGTGATTTCAATGAAATTGTAATTAAAAATAACATAATCCTCATGGTATTTAAAATGGACTTGAATGGGCATAAAGCTTTGTATCCCTAAAGCCTAGTATGGTGACAGATGTATGATATGTATATAATACATTATTTGTTAAATAAACTAATTTTGGGAATAAAGGAAAGGGAAGTAAAAGATGGCTGGCATTTCTATTTTAAGGGGCTGGGAAGATGATGATACCTGTAATTAGAACAGGAGGCATTAGTACAAATTGCAGATTTGGGTTAGGGTAAGATAAACTCTACCCAGCACAACCCTCTTGCTTTTTTTCCCTTGATATAATGAATTTGAAATTTCAATGGAATATCCAAATAGAAGTATTTTATATTTATGCAGCTTCAGATATTTTGATCCCCACTAACATTCTAGTTAAATACCAAATGTTTTAGGGGTGACTATGCTTTAAGCTTACCTCGGTACCTCAATATATTTTTTGCAAAGGACTTGATTGAGCTTTTCTAATCCATTTTCTAGTCTTTATGACTGGATATTCAAACAGAAACCCAAGTTTAAAATGAAAATAAAGTTGGTTATTATGTTTTGAATAGTTGTCTGATTTCATAATGTGTCCTTTTGGCAAAAATCTTGATCCACAGTTTGCATCTTAACTCTTTATTTTAGAGATTATCAGATATTTTCCCTTAAATCTAAGTATGTAGATACCATTTCTCATTATAGAGCAATTAGAAATGGATGTGAGAATAATTGACTAATATTAGCAAAAGGAAAAAATTTACATAGTTACCATACTTCTTTATCACTTTTTAGGTCATTTTGAAGGAAACTGTAGACTGTGACAGACGGTGCAGGCATTAGTCCATAGATCTAGAAAGGAATTTAGGTATTCATCTAGCTCTTTTCCCTGATGATAATGATCTAGAAAAGCAGTCAATACTCTCCTCAACAATCTCCTGGCACTTCACATTACGTACTCTCCTTCAGCCCATCTTGAGTTTTATCACCTGGTTGTTCAATAGTTCTTTCCCATGTCCAGATGAAATACCTTCCATCGGCAGTCTCTGTTTTATTTATCTTTGTTCTTCTGTGAACTTCTTTTGTGTTAGGCAGCAAGACAGGTGGCCATATTATATATTTTATCGATTGAATCCATGGCTAAATAAATGCCTTCATTTTAACCCACTTTTCCCATGTCTGGGCCTTAAAGGCAAAGAATAGAAAGCTCCCAGTCATGAAGATATAATCAAGTCAGCCCTTTGTTTTCTCCAAACAACTCAAATTAATTTAGCATTTTCTCATGAGACCTAGTTTTTCTTTATAGTTATTTGTAGTCTGCACACATCCTTTATAAATTTGTCACTGGTTGGACACTCTATTCCCTTATAAATCTGATTCATTTAAAACATATCAATTTGATTACTTTCTTGCTTCTGTATATTATTCATTACCTGGTTTTTCCTAGGCACCATTCCTTGTGATAATTTTTGCCACATTGTAGAATCTTGATACGTATTTGTTGAATGATTGAATTTGTGAATTTGTTTAAGATTTGTTGATATCAATTGACCTTTCCATTTGAGAAAATGGTACCAAGCTGAGTTCCTGTTAGCCCAATATCCTACAGATACTGTGTTTTTACTCAAAGTACAGAGAGGAAACATCCAACTGATAGGATTAGAATCCCACCAATTAGAATCCCACCTTTTCTCTGACTATGAAGGCATTTTTTCAGCCCAGACTAACATGCCAGATCCTGTCTTTGTGATGCCTTCCTAGGAAGGGACTCATGTGGTGGATTTCTGGCAAGCCCATCTTATCAAGGGAGTGACTATGCTCAGGCACATCTGAATCTGGCAGTGATTACTGAGCTTATTGTGACATCTTTGGGTCATATTGTAATATCATGTTACTTTTTTTTTCCCCAAAGGCATGTGATTTTTCATTTACTGAAAAGCAAAAATTGTGTTTACCTCAACTTATGAATGACACATGACTTATACATAGTAGGCACTCAAGTATTTGTTGAACTAGGGGCTTAATGAACAATATTTTCAGCTAATGATAGTTCACTTAGGGTGGCCTATTTATTTATCCTAAGAATAGAAAACAATAAATATTTGCCCATTGATTTAAGCTGATATTTTTGTTACTATTATAACAGATTTGGCAAGTGTTATTGTTTTAGAATTCCTGAGTTTCTGTCATTATACCAAATAGACATTCAATATTTTCCCAGTGTTTTCTAAACTGGGAGTTGACCCATAGCAAGAGCATGGGCTGTTGCCAGGAAGTCACAGAGACTGCAGCCCCTATACTAGGAATAGCTTTTTTGGGAAAAAGCAGTGCAGTAGGGGTGACCCAGCATTTTCCACCTACCGTCTCGCCTTGTGTACTTTCTTCTTTCGATTCGATATGATACTGAGGGGAAAGCTAGAGCTGCTTTGGAATCCATAAGGTGAAATGTGAACTTACTTGTCTGTGGACTGTTGATATTAGTCATGGAAAACCCAGAGGAGTTAACAGGATGAAAACGTTTCAGAAGTCCTGAGGTGAACCGGGCCAATCCTAACTGAATTCCCTTGACAAAGAATCTTAAGTGATGTAGAGCTGTTACTGTTTGGGAGTGAATGCAGGGAAAGGAATTTTCCCAGGGTATTTCATTAGAGACCAAAAGGTCACCCGGATTTTTCAGTTACCAGTCACGTGTAAATCAGAGTTTGGATTTCAATGAGTACTCAATCCAACTGATTTGGAATTGGAAGACCTAGGTTTGTCTTGCTAATTTTATTATACTTATTAGCTGAAAACAGTGAGATTTAATCTTAATACCAAAGTGTAAAATATGTTCAGTAATCATTTAGATTTGTATTATCTTAGGTGGAAGACATTCGGGATAAATCTATACCTCTATGGTCTACTAACAGTTGGTAACAGATTTATGTTTGTCATGTCCTAGGGTGCCCTGCTTTACCTTTCCTTGTATTTTATACAAGGGATGAATCAAGATCAACTTTGCAAACAACTGCAGAATAGACTATGAATAGTCTATGTCTCTCCCTACCCTCACTAGGCACAGATCATGCATCCCATTTTCACTAGTTTTGGTTCCTACAACAAATCTTGTTTGACCCATTTTCTTTGTTATAATCTTTGTTATAACCCATTTTCCTTCATCCGCATCTTGTCTTATTCCAGGGTTAAGATACCTACAGATATCAGATAGGTAATGTAGAGTAATGAAGTAGGAGGAGTAGTTACATATTGAACTCATAGGATATTTTTCACCTCCAGAAAAATGCATATACTAGTGGAGGCAAGCTAACTGCTGTCACAGATTACTTTTAAATCTCAGTGACTTGGCTTAATGCATTGTTCGCTCATGTTACAGAGCAGAATGGGTAAACGGGCAGTACTTCATGTTGTCATTTAAGAATCGAGTTAGCTCCCTTTGATGGCTCTACCATCCTTTAGTTCTCCACCCAATCTTTTGCATTTGGTATGAAGGTACTGTGTCCATTTAACCCTTTCACATGTGTGATCTTGTCACTTGCTCACATTCCATGCGTGTAGGTCTAAGTGGGCTGACAGTTGTAAGGTCCGCAGAGAAGAAGAGCACACAGATGGTGGTGGACACCAGAAGTCCCTACCATATGATTTTCTGCATATTTTGGAGACACCAAACCCATTGGTTTTTATTTCCTCACTCTTTAGGTCATGATTATAAGAAATATTTTTGATTACAAAAGCTCTAGTAAAATCACAGTGATAAATGACAGCTCATATTCCCCTCAGCAACAGGCAAAACAGGTAGAAGTAAGGACTGTGACAAACTTGAAACACATGCTCATCTAACAGGAGTAGCTGCTTTCAGCTCTGACTGATTGTTACATGAGAACATTTAAATCCAGTGCTTGCAGAGCTTTCCAATTTTCAAAAAACAAAAGTGTGAATTTGTATGTAAAGTCTCCCACTTTGATGTACAATCTAAAGTACAGAAGTTGCCCATTGTGGTTTCCCATCATTTACGAAGTGGTTCTCAAGGAAATAGCATATCAAGACTGCACACGTATTCAGGTATGTTTACAGCCAACTGCACTGCAGGTTTTTATAGGTATGATCAAAATATAAAGTGAATGCTTAAATTCAAAAATGATTGCAGTAAAAGACACATCACTATTAACCACTCAAAATACCCTCTCTTGCTTCAAATACACTTACCCACTCATTCTTGCCACTTGCTGAAGCAGTTCTGGTAGCTCTCTTTCATGTCTTTATGAGGTGTGATAAAATATTTGGCCAGTGCTGCTGTGAGTGACATCCAGTGGAAAGGCAGGCTTGTAAAATCATTACAATGTGTCCTCATCTGCCCTATTCACTGCGTCTGGCACTGCATGACTTCTAGCTCTTTCCCAAGGTCAAAATGACTGCGAATGATATATACTTCAAATTAATTCAAAACATAGAGGCAGTCATGACAGTGTAACTGAAGATACTCACAAGGAGGACTTCCAGAATTGCTTTAGAGAGTGGTATTTCTGTTGAGATACTGTGTTAAAAGTAGACAGTACTTTGGGGGCATACATAGCAATGCATCTTTTACCACAATATTTTAAAATTAATCATTTATTGTATTTTTCAATCACATCATTATTTTATCCCTCTTCTCTCCACCTTTTGCCCTTCACTATTGTAAGGTACACAAATGTGACTCTTCCCATTGATGTCTGCATTGTAGCAAAAGGCTCTTAAAACACAAAATCAAAGCAATCTAAAAGAATGAATTTTTAACTACATAATTTCAGATAGGATTCATAAAAATTCTTCAATAGGGACAATTCCCTATAATCCTCCAATCATAGTTGGGTGAAGAAAGCTTGTAGCTTTGTAAACATGAAAGTGCCATATCTACATCTTCCTCTGAACAGACTGACTTGGTAGTAGCAGATCTTAATGAGTCAGATTGTCCTTGTTATCTTCTGTCCAGTTTTCCCACTAATTTCCTGGCAGGTTTCAGTTCCCTGGGCTCTCACTGCCATATACTACTGGTGGCCTGAGTGTGCTAATGTGCTTCCACAAACATTTAGCTGACTTAGAGAAAGTGAGGAAGAAATATTTTAATCGATGCACTGGAGATCCATTTGGATGCTGCAAAGCAAAGGTCCAGAGAGCATATCTGGCCTACAGATAAGTTTTTCTTAGCCCAGTGTTTTTCATATGTGAATTTGACTCTTTTTGAAAGGAGGTTGAGAAGCAGTGGCTAAAGAGATGGGAGGCAAAAAAGGCAAGAGTCAGAAGCTCGAAGGAGTGAATGTAAAGAAGCAGTAAATCAGGCAGTAGAGTCACCCAGGAGAAAAGTCCATTATAGCAAGGGGGCCCCTCTGAACTAGCAGGGAGGTTCGTACCCAACAGCCCTTCCCCTTCTTTAATACTGCTGGATCCTACATCCTGACTTTCATAGCTGAGGCTCTAAAAATAGACACTTGATTTCTCAGTATCCCTACCAGCAGGGAGAAATGACCCTAAAGCACAATTCCAATTATTTGAAGAAAAATAATCCTTTCATTTTGGCTCCTTTCTATTGGGTATTCTGCCTCTTATAGCCCTAAAACTGGTGCACTCTGTAAGAACAGCACCAAGGGAGTGGTGGGACTAGGAAGTGACAACTACACTGGGAGGCAGTGAGAGCAAATTTATAGGGAAAAGCAATGGCCCCAAGAAGCTTGGCTATGACAGGAGGCAGACGAGGAGATTGTGTACACAACTTTGTTCTATAAGACAGGATATGTGGGTATTAAGGGTGTAGATTTTGGATTCAGAAAGACATTGGCTCATCCTTAATCTGTCATTTGTGAGTTATGACGTTATTTAATCTCTGTAAGCCTCTCTTTCCTTATCTATAAGATGAAGATTAAAGTAGAGCAAGCATAACAGAGGATTATTGCAAGGGTTAAATTAGGCACATAGGTTAGGGTTAAGCTCTTTGCCCTATGCTTAGCAAATGTTTAATACATGCAGCATTAGCTATGACTTAAGCTTTAACCTTTTAAAATCTGCTACTGCATATTTTCCCTTGAATTGCCCCAGTAGTACTTCAAATTCTTGATGCCTATGCATCCTTCCCTCTTATCATAAGCTCTTAATTTCTACTAATTAGAAAAATATCTTGGGTGTCACAGAAAGACGTGTAGTGTGCCATATGAAACTGGATGTTTGGGCTTGGATAGATGCGGTTCTCGAAGTATGCTATGTGCTGTCTGGTATCCAAGGAATCCAATAGAAGCTGATCTCATCCTACTGATTAAGTTTGCTGACACTCTTATCATTTCCTTTGATAATTTTTATGATCCAGAATGACTTTGTTGCCAGCATCTTCTGATAGAAGGAATTACTTTTCCAGGCAGTGCAATCATGCTATTTAT
Organism: Chinchilla lanigera; assembly: GCF_000276665.1. NCBI lineage: Eukaryota > Metazoa > Chordata > Mammalia > Rodentia > Chinchillidae > Chinchilla > Chinchilla lanigera. The sequence goes on from NW_004955418.1 coordinate 3,210,886, forward strand.
CAAAAGAAACATTGGACAACAAGAACAGACTTCAGAGCTGTGTCCTGAGCCATCTGGCTTGCAGAAAACTTCTCTGTCCTTTAGATACTGAGCTTTATCTGTGACCAGTAACTGAGTTGAAATGAAGGGAGTTGGAATTACTCAGGTTGGCAAGGGAAGAATAATCTATACATATGAAGGGATATTTTTGAGGGAAGGAAACAGTTATGGGATGCTTTGTCTGTGTTACCCATTTCTCTATTTTAACCTTGCTACTCTTGCTTGGAAGAGGTTTGACTCTTTATGAATACAAACATTTCACGTAATTCATTCATTTACTCAACATTTACTGATAGTATGGCCTCATATTGCTTAATTCAGGGCCGAATGAGTTCAGTGAGGTTTCTGCTCCTCCGGAGGCTAAGCTCTAGCCTTTAGGGTGCAGGAAAGATGGACCCGAGTTGAAGTCATTGGGGTATGGCAAAGAGGAATGTCCCAGGAAACAAATGCTAAAATTGTTCCAAAGGGAACCCTGGCTGTAGAACCTGTATTTATTTTCTTTCTTTCATTCTTTCTTTCTTTTCTTTTCTTTCTTTCTGCTTTGAGGTGGGGGTTTGATTTGTGGTGCTGGGGACTGAACCCAGGGCAAAAGCTCTACCACTGAGCCATATCCCCAGACCCTAGAACCTATATTTCTTATTGTCACAGATATCATAAATAACAGTTTTTCTATCATGCTTCTGATTATATTTTTTTCACTATGTCACTGAAATATGCAGAGCTTCTGTCTAAGTCAGAAGCTGTTACTCAGTGTTTCTGAATAAAGGCAATAATGACTCCTTATAATATGGTTATATTAAAAGGCATAATAAATATAATATCCCTGGTAAAATATTAGGCCTCAATGAATGATAATAATAATAATATAGACAATCTATGTTATCTGTATTAAGAGGTTAGTACAGGTTCCCTCAATTATCATTATAAAAAGATTTGCTCTATCTAGAAGAATGAGCAGATTAATTTATAAAAGAATTGTAGAGGCTGGCTTAGTTTAACAAAGACAGATAAGCAGCAAGAGGAAATGTGGATTTAGTGACATATTCACAAAGAATATAAAACAATAATGATTCCTTAAGATACATGTATCTCATTCTAGCAACTGCAGGTGAAATTACAGATATTCCTTGACTTATATCATTATGTCCTAATAGTCCATTGAAAATTAAAAATATTCTAAGTTTAAAATGCACTCAATTCACTGTACCTACCAAACATCAAAGCTTAGCCTGTGTCCCTCAAACATCCTTATAACACTTAAATTAGTCTAAGGTTGGGCAAAATCATGTAAGAAAAAACCTATTTTATAACAAAGTTTGAAAATCTCATGTAATTTAGTACTGTACTGAAGATGAAAAGCAGAAGAGTTGTTTGGGACACTTCTGTACCGCCACAAAGTTAAAAGTCACAGGGAAAACCTTCATACATTCAAGATCATCTATAGTTTTTTTTTTGAGGGGAAGAGTAGCAGGAACAAATCAATTTCTGAGTAGCATCTTGACGTGTGGTTTTTAAGCATTTGTAAGTTCAACTTTTAAGGTTAAAATCACCAAATGTGGCCTTTAAGGTTTTTAGCATGGACATTTATATTTATGAATCCTGATTCTCTGTGTAACACATATTATTTTTAGCATAACCATCTTCTCAAATCCTTGTCTTAGAGCCACACCCTTTTCTAAAGTATCCTGCCTCCCCCATGTTAATCTTTCATCTTCCTCAAAGAGGCTCCATGTTAACTAACTGACCCTATACTCTCTGGCCAGCCAATGTCTCTCTTAGGAATTTGAGAAATGGGAACAAAGCCCGTTCTCCCCTCCTCCGAAATACTGAAGCTGTAACACTTAGGGGCTTGGGGCAGGTGGTTGGGTCACATGCTTCCTCCCATGTGCCTTGGTCTGCAGAGCTGAAAAGAAGATAAAACATGAACTCAGAGGAGAAGGGTGGCAGACAGAGAAGGGTTTGGTTTTAATTGTTCCCAGACGCAGTGCCACATTTCTGTTCTTGAATTCTTCAGGACGCGCTGCTATCCTGAGTTCCCCTTTTCCATTAAGCTAGTTTAAACTGCCTTTCTACCACAAGCAGCCAGGTGACTGCAGCCGTCCTGACTACTGCAGCCGTCCCCACTACTGCCCTTCCACTAATTCAGGCTCTTCATCCCACTTGCTGAACCCCTTTACACCACCGCTTTGTGACCGCCGTTATTCTCTCCTGTGCGGAAGCCCAATCCTTTGCAGGCATCCAGCCCAGCCCTCCTTTCACTGTACAACTTTCCTTGACTTCCTCAGCCCTCGGCATTGTCTGTCTTTGGAATCTGTATGGCCTTTGTTCTCAGTATGTGCTCACTAACACTTTCCTTTTCTCTTCCCAAAACTAGATTGTAAAATCCTTGAGCGCTAAGATAATATGCCCCACCTTTAATTCTCTCTAAAGCCTGAAGCGCTGCATGTACTCAGTTTTGATAATGATGATGTTTCCAACTATTATTTTATAGGTATGTAATACACCTGAAACACAATGGACAATAACCTTGCACACAACTCATTTTGGCTGAATAGTAATTTTTGATTAGCTTTAATTGAATAGCAAAAATTCTATTAGTGATGAGTTTTATAGAGAGATTCTATTGTATGTTTGTACCCCTGGTGGTTAGGGAGGATGCATTTTAGAAAATAGGGCTGCTTACTTAATGACGATAACACAAAGTGGTTTTGTGAAGACCAAGCATTTCTGGCATTGTATAATGACAAGTAACTTTTCTTTACATGACTTGAAATCATGTTGTGCTTTTGGCCTAGTTCTCTTCTAAGTGTTTTTCAAACAATAGCAGGTCAACTGCCCTAGGCTACGAAGAGGTTTATGGTGCCATTCTCATGTCACTGTTTTTGCACTAATCCCTAAATTGTCTGCTAAGTTTCACCCTATATTTCCACACCTATGTCTTTGAAGGGAATGCCTGCTGCCTTACAAGTTGTATAAGTATAGCATCCAGAATGGTATTTTCTTTGCTTTCTTTGAGGCAAGGCCAACTTTATCACTTTCAAATATTTTGGTAGCCATTGAGAGTAAAAACTCTTAACTAGGTTCAAATCAATTGGTAGACCTTAAAAAAACCAGGAACATAAACACCATAAAGAACGTGCTTGCTGCAGGAAGGCAAAGCCGTGCACGCAGGGCGAGGAGGGTTTCTGTGGTATGTGTATCAAGTCTTGCTGGCCAAGTGCCTGTCAGAGTGCTCAGGGCATATACATGCTCCAGTCCAGTGCCGAGGGCATGTTTCATGTTAGAGAACTGGGCTGGAGCATGTATACGCATTGTTACATGTACATGTGCCTTTGGAAAACATTGCAGAAACATGCTTTGTAACAAATTAGTGGTGGATAAAAGACAAACTTGATACCTTGGATGGAACAAGGAAAAAGTCAACATAACATAATAAATATTTCTAATTCTTTGGTAAACACAAATGAGGGACTCAAGAGGCAGAGCTTCAGTGTAGCATTTATATAGGTAGATGGCAGGAAAGATGTCCTTAAAGGTGAAAACTGGAACACAAAAAATATCAGGCAGTAAATCAGAATAGCAAGGCAGTTATAATAATGATCATTATTCCAGTTCATGAAAACTGCAAAGAGGAGAGAGACCCCATAATAAGTCACATAGAGGAACATAGAAAAGCCAGAAAAACTTGGGTCACAGAACTTGGGAGGCTAGTGAGAGACTCAGAATTGCTTTCTCAAGAAGCAAGACTTTTGAGGGCAAATAAAATGGGCTTCAGTGAAAATCCTGACAGGTTCCTTCCTGGTCAAATGACTCTGTCATCTGTATTATTTAAAAATAGCTTTTGATAGCTCAGAAAATGAGGAAGAAATGTTTTTTTCCTAAAAAAAGCTAATATCTGCAGGTATTACATGTGGAGAAGAGATAGCACAGCACCACAGGCCCTTGGGTTTCATCTTTATAAGAACAGAAATCCCAACCATTTAAAAAGAAAGTAAGGTAGCAAATTTGCGCTGCAAGGAAAATTATAAATTAAGATTTCAGCTTCTGGCACTGTAAGATCAGAAGAAATGCTGAGGACTGTAATTCTGAGAAATGAGTACAGTAAAACGCAGAGGAAAGAAGTCTCTCTTCCCACTGTGATTTTGAAATGGCAGTACGAAATTGTCACGAGCTAGTTATTCCTTGTAGTGGCATCACTTCTCTCTCCAGCAAGGCTGGCTTCGTGGGTGTACAGCCTGGTGTAGCTGTGCATGGCACTGCCCTTGGAAGGGGCCCTGTGCTTGGGTTAATACTCTGTTGTTGCTGTCTTCAAGTGCTGCACAATTTTCTTTGCACTTGTTTCATAGTGAACAAAGGAGACTGTCTAGATTTGAGCGCTCACGGTTTAGACGTGCAAGGCATTGCTGTCAGCAGGCAATGTAGGCACCATGCACCTGGCCTGGCATGCACATGCCTCAGGCACTCCCAGATGTTGTTGTGCCCCAAGAGTGGAGTGGGCAGCTGTGGCTAGGATCTGGATCTAAGTTGTTAGTGGTAACAGCAGCCATGGCCCTGGGAAAGAGGAGGGTATAGCGGTAGGGCAGCAGGAAAGCTCTGAAGGCAAGTAGGACTTCTGGTTTGTCTCTGGGGCAGGTCCCTATGGCTTCTGCAGAAATATTAATTCTTTGCTCTGAGCACTGATATAAGAACTTCAAATACTAAGATAGTAAGTTTTGTCAGTAAAAAAATTAAAAGGTGCGATCATACTTTGACATTGCAATAAAGCATATCAAGGTGTAATGATAATTCTTCAAAGAATTTAGAACCTGTGTTTGAAAATTGCTGCAATTTTCTTGAAAAATAAATATTCACAGACTTGGAAACTAAATTTAAAGATTATCACATTTAATGGAAAAGAACCTTCATATTTTCACATGAAGCTTCAGATGAACCAGTATTAATGAGGAAGATGATTCTAAAATTATTTACACTATAACTGAGGATACAGTGATGGGATACATAAGCAGACTTCAGTTGTTTACAAATTCATAGCACAATGTTTGATTTTTGTTACAATTTTCATTTCAGGAAATGTTAGAGGAAATAGTAAAATGCCATTATACACATAATTAATTTACACATAAAATTAAATTTAGGCTTGCACGAAACTGATTTGTATGAGGAAACAGAACTTTTTACAAAAATTTTGCTGTAAGAACGATTGACTGTAGATGTACTAAAATTTATGTTTCAAAATAACTTATAAGAAATATATGTCAGTGTTGACCCAACCTATCAAATACTTTTAACAGCTCCAGGAAGAATTGCTTAAGCAGAAACGCCTTTCTCAGAATTATGTATTACAAAAATAATTTATGGTCTTCTATTTGACAAGTGTAACTTCTATGACCTTCAGTCATATACTTTGAGAATGAAGTGTTTTGTTGACTTAATAAATGGATTGGCAGAAAAATCAACCAACATTCTTATGAACAATCAAGATATGACATGAATAAGATATGCTTATTTATTGTATTAGATACATTTATGCATCAAAATTACATAGTTTTTCAAATTGTAAGTTTATGTTGTTACTCCTGCTATTGAACATAAGGGATTAAAGAAAGGGTGGCCGGATTTTTTCAATTAGCAGTAAACGCTTCTCAGATGAACCTCATTGGCTACGATACTGCCACTGTGCAGAGTTGGCGGGCAGATTTTTTTTTAAGAGTCAATATTATATCTCCTCATTGCTACTCTCTGATTATTAAGCTTTTTTTCCTTTTTAACATTATCTCCTACGTACCTGCTCTCTGGTCCCTGCTGGACAAAGACAGGAACTTGGAACACAGACACTTGCTGCCGATTTTGCTCTAGCAAACGGGGCAGTTTGGAGAGTCTGGGCTCTGAGCTAAAACATCTATTTGGATGAAGCAGCTTAGAGAGAACTCTATTTCAGAACTCTATGGCTTCATCCTCAAATACAGAATATCTAGTTTTATCCATCCTCCGTCATGACAGACTGTTGAGCTATTTTGGGGGTATGCAGCTTTTGAGAATAAGACTATACACTTTCTAGATTCTTTTGTAGCTAAGTGTGTTTTGGTACTCGGTTGGATCAATGGGCTGTATGCCAAGACTGGAAATATTGGGTAAATTTAGCAACAGCATAACTAGTAGATACTTTTTCCTCTTTCCTACAGAATTCTGCTTGAAAAGGGAGTGTGATGTCTGGAGATCAGAAAGTACAAAGGAAAGACAATGTGAGAAGCTAGGCTTTGTTTTTCCATGAGCATATAGAGCATGATTTTATGACTTAGGAAGCAACACTCATTCTGCAATTCTTTAATTCACAGATGCAGGAAAATCATAATGATAAATACATAATATATAAATTGAGGTCAGCCTAGAGTTGTACAGTGTACATTCTGCATATGAAAACAGCCACTTAGTCTGGAAGGATCCTGGATACCCTAGGACCTAAAGAAACAACATTATAATACCTCCCATAGATTACCTACCTCCCATAGGCTTTTTTTATTTTTTTAATTTATTTTAAAAATAAAAGAAGGAAAACATATTAACAAACAGACTTTCATTTACAAAATAGCATAAGAAAAATACAAACAATACAGAGTTATAGACAAAGTAGTAGGAAATTAACAGTGGTTATTGTATTATGTACTGATATCTTCAAAGTGGTTTCTCAGGAAAACAGAGACATGCAATATTGATCAAAACAAGTAATCATTAACTGTTACTTTCAGTAAAGCAATAGAAGACAGCAGTACAACTATGTTCGCTATTCCTGTATATACCTACATACATAATTTCCCCTTCTTTCCCTTCCCTTTTCCCACACCTCAGTTGCCCTTTCCGTTTGAGCATTTTCCTTTTGTTTCATGATGTCTATCATATTTCCTAGTTTTTATTCACTCTTTCAGGGTCTTACACTAGTAAGACAATATGTTGCTTACACATGCAGGTTTGATTTATTTCACATGTGAGTATGGTCTCTAGTTGTGACCATTTACCTATAAAAGCCTTGAGTTTATCTTTCTTTATAGCTGAGTAATATTCCATTATATAAAAGTACCACAATTTTTTAATCTAATCGTCAGTGGATGGACATTTGGGTTGCTTCAACAATTTAGCAATTACAAATTGCACTGCACTGAACATGGGTGCACATATGTTGCTGTGATATAATGTTTTCAGATCTTCTGGGAAAATATCCAGAAGGGACATAGCTGGGTTGAATGGGACCACTAGACCTAGTTTGCTGAGGAATGTCCAAACCGATTTCCACAGTGGTTTCACCAGTCTGCATTCCCCCCAGCAGTGGAAAAGAGTTCCTATTTCTCCTCAGCCTTGCCAACATTTGTTATTGGTTGATTTCTTAATGCTAGCCATTCTTACTGGGGTGAGGTGATATCTCAATGTTGTTTTAATTTGCATTTCTTGAATGACTAATGATGCTGAACATTTTCTCATGTATTTATTTGCCATTTGTATTTCTTTATCTGAGAAGTAAGTATTCATGTCAGCTGCCCATTTTAGGACTGGGTCTTTGAATTTGGGTGGGGGGGCTGATTTTTTTTTTAATTCTTTATATGTTCTAGATAGAAGACCTTTGTCCGAGGGACAGTCAGCTAAAATTTTTTCCAAGTTTGTGGGTTTTCTTTTTACTCTGCTGATGATTTCTTTAGATGTGCAGAAAGTTTTCAGTAGGATGAGATCCCAGTTGTTGATTCTTTGAAGTATTTCATGGGTAGTTTGTTTTTTGTCCATGGACTCTCTGCCTACTTCTATGTCTTCAAGGTTTTTACCTACTTTCTCTTCCATTAGATTTAGTGTTTCTGGTTTAATATTGAGATCTGTGAACCATTTTGACTTGAGTTTGGTGCATGGTGATAGACTTGGGTCTATTTTCAGTCTTTGGCAGGCAGCAAACCAATTTTTCCAGCACCATTTATTAAAGAGGCTATCGTTCTTCCAGTGAGTTTGTTTAGCCCCTTTATCAAAGATTAGGTGGCTGAGTGTGTTTGTGGTTGTGGCTGTTTCTTTCAGTCTGTTCCACTGATCTTCAGGTCTGTTTTTTATCCAGCATCATGTTGATTTTATTACAGTCACTTTGTAGTACAATTTCAGGTCAGGGATTATAATTCTACCTGATTTGTCCTTGTTGCCCAGGCTTGCTTTTGCTATTCTGGGTCTCTTCTGGTTCCAGATGAATTTAAGGAACGTTTGCTCGAGATCTGTGAGGTATGCTAATGGCAGTTTAATGGAAATTGAATTGAATCTGTACAACAATTTTGGTAGTATGGCCCTTTTCACAATGTTGGTTCTTCCTATCAAAGAGCAAGGGATATTTTTCCATTTACTGAGATCCTCTTTGATTTCTTTTTTCAGAATACTGTAGTTTTCATTGAATATATCTTTTACTTCTTTTTTTAGATTGATTCCTAAATATTTTAATTTCTAGGATGCTATTGTGAAAGGTATGGTTTCCTCGATTTCTCTCTCAGTCTGTTTGTTGTTTGTGTATAGGAATGCTATTGATTTTTGGGTGTTGACTTTGTATCCAGCTACACTGCTGAATTTGTTGATTAATTCAAGGAGTCTTCTTGTGGAGTTTTTGGGGTCTTCCATGTAAACAATCATGTCATCTGCAAATAGTGATAGTTTTACTTCTTCCTTTCCCATCCTTATTCCTTTTATTTCTCTCTCTTGTCCAATTGCTCTGGCTAATGGTTCCAGAACTGTACTGAACAGGAGTGGTGAGAGCAGACATCCTCATCTTGTTCCTGATTTTAAAGTAAAAGCTTTCAGTTTTTTTCCAAGTAGTATGCTGTTGGCTGTTGGATTGTCACACATGGCTTTGATCAGGTTGAGGTAAAGACCATCTATTCCTATTTTCTGTACAGTTTTTATCATGAATGCATGTTGGACTTTGTCAAAAGCCTTTCCTGCATCTATTGAGATGATCATATGGTTTTTGTCTTTGGCTCTATTGATATGGTGTATAACATTTATTGATTTGTGAATATTGAACCATCCCTGCATTCCTGGAATGAATCTGACTTGGTCATGGTGTATGATTTTCTTGATGATTTGCAGCATTCTATTTGCTAGTATTTTATTGCATATCTTTGCATCTATATTCATTAGGGAGATTGGTCTGTAGTTCTCTTTCTTGATTGGGTCTTTCTCTGGTTTTGGTATAATACTTTGGTATAATACTTGCCTCCAGAAATGAATTAGGGAGAATTGCTTCCTTTTCAATTTCATTGAAGAGTTTGAAGCGTATTGATATTAAATCTTCTCTGAATTTCTTGTGAAATTCTGCTGTGAATCCATCACAGCAGATTTTAATCCCATTTTCAATCTCATTAATTGATATTGGGTTGTTCAGGATTTTTATATCTTCTTGACTCAAACTGGTAATTCGTACATGTCTAGGAATCTGTCTATTTCTTCTGAGTTTTCTATTCCAACTCATAGATTTTTATGTATGAGAGAAATACAGTTTTTTGTTCTTTTAAGCTACTATTATTTTGAATTTGTTATTTGAAGGTGAATCTAATTCTGATTTGGAAAGCCATTTTGTTTGTTACTTTCTCATAGGATCTAGTATAGTTGCTTTTCAAATTTTAATATTCATATAAATCCTCTGGTATTTTGTTAGAATGCAAAACTCATTCTGTAAGTGTCAGCTGGGACATTTCTAACAAGTGCCACATAATCACTAATTGAATAGCAAGAGTTACATGAACCATATTAATTTTCATCTGTCTAGTTTGGGAAGACATCTTTATAAAATTAACTACTTTTTAACTGGCAAATGAAATTGCATGCATTTATTTTACACACATGATATTTTAATATATGTATATATTGTAGAATGCCTAATTCAAGCTAATCAATAAGCATTACCTTATATAACTATGGGTTTTGTTGTTGTTGTTGAAATTATTCCCTTTATCTAATTAAAATTCTGTATCATCTGACCAACATCACCCCAAACCCTGCCCTCTCACTGCTCCAGTGCTTGGAAACTGCCATTCCATTCTCTAGTTCTGAAATTAAACTTTTTTAGATTGCATATATGAGTCAGTGCAGATGGTGTTTGTCTTTCTGTGCCTGGGTTATTTTATTTAAAATAACATCTTCTAGATTCATCTGTGGTGTAACAAATGACAGGATTTCCTTCTCTTTATCACTAAATAATATTCCATTGTGCATATAAACCTCATTTTCTATATCCATTTATCTACTGAGAGACAATTAGTTTGATGTGATATCTTGGCTAGTGTGAATAGCACTGCAATAACCAAGGGAGTATATTTCATTTCCTTTCATTATATACTCAGCAGTGCAACTGCTGGATCATATGTTCATTCTGTCTTTAATTTTTTGAGGAAGCTCCATATTACTTTCTGTAGCTATACTGATTTGTATTCCTATAACTGTGTATAGAGGTATACTTCCATAACTTTGTATAACTGTGTTTAACTGTTTATGGGAATAATTGCCAACAATTGTGATCTTTTGTTTTTTTTTGACAATTGTGATTCTAACAGGTAAGAGGTATAATTAACTGTGGTTTTTAAAGTAATTTTTTTTTTTTTTTTTTTTTTTTTGCGATAAGGTCTTGCTCTGTTGCCTAGGCTGGACCCAAACTCAATCTCCCTGCCTTAGTTCCTACAGTAGCTGGGATCATGTGGTTTTAATTTGCATTTCTCTGGTGATCAATGATGCTGAGCAGTTTTTGTGCCTGTTGCTTGTTTTTATGTCTTTTTTCTCCCTGAAAAGCCTATTTAGGATCTTTGCTTATTTTAAAATCAGGATAATTTTTCTTGCTGTTGAGTTTTTTCTTTTCAATTTTTAATGCAAGTACATGCAGCTATGATGTAATGACTCCTTATGCAGAGTTGGTCCATGTACCTAACACAGTTTAATTCTTTTTCCCATCTCCTTTCCCTCGTGTTCCCCCTGCCCCATCTCTTGATCTCCTTCCCACTGGAGATCTATCTCCTTACTTCCTATTATCTATCTTTTATTTTGACCCTTATTTATATTTTGGGTTTTTCATATAAGAAAAGCCAGGTGATATCTAAGCTTGTGTGTCTGATTTATTTCACTTAACAAAGTCTCAAAGTGCATCCATTTTCTTACAAGTAACTGAGGTTTATTCTTCTTTATGGAAGAGTAGTAATCCATTTCATATAAATAACATATTTTTAATCCATTTATAGATTTAGTGATTATGAATTGTGTTGCTATGAACATGGGTATGCATGTAGCAGTGTAATATGATGCCTTTAACTCTTTTGGGATGATACCTAGAAGGGGAATAGCTGGGTTAGATGGAATTTCTAGTTTTAACTTTTTGGGGAAGTTTCGTACTGATTTCCATAATGGTCTTACTGGTTTACATTCTCACCAACAATATAGAAGGGTTTGTTTTCCCCCACAGCCTCACCAGCAGTTGTTATTTTATTTCTGAATGATAGCCATTCCTTCTGGAGTAAGGTAGACTCCCATTGTTGTTTTAATTTGCATTTCTGTAATGGCCAGTAATGTTGGACATTTTTTCATTTACTTATTGACCATTTGTACTTCTTTTTCTGAGAAGTATCTATTCATTTCATTTACCCACCTTTTGATTGGGTCTTTATATATTCTATGTATTAGTTCTCTGATGAATAACTGGAAAAATTGTTTTTCATCCTGTAGGTTGTCTCTTCATTCTATTGATTCTTTCCTTTGGTATGTAGAAGCTTTTAAATTTGATATCCCAGTCTTGGTACTATTTCTTGTGCCATTGGGGTTCTGTTCAGAAAGCTCTTGTCTTTGACTGTATCTTCAAGTGTTTTATCCTTTTTATCTTCTGGCAGATTAAGTGGTTCTGTTTTATCATTTAGATGTTTGATCCATTTTTATTTTATTTTATTTTAGTGAATGGTGAGAGATATGGGTCTATATTGAATCTGCTGTATGTGGATAGCCAGTTTTCCTAGCACCATTTTTTAAAGTGGTTATCTTTCCTCCAGTTTATGCTTTTGGCCTCTTTGTCAAAGATCAAATAGCTGAATATGCCTGGTGTTGTTTGAGCATCCTCTATTCTGTTCCATTGATATATGTCTGTTTCTGTGCCAGAATCATGCTGATTTTATCACTATAGCTTTGTCATATATTTTGAAACCTGGAATTGTGAGGTCTCCTTTTTTGCTCTTATTATGAAGATTGCTTTTGCTATTCTGAGTTTCTTTTGGGTCCATATAGATTTTAGGGTTGCTTTCTCTAGTTCTGAGGAATGCTGTTGGCATTTTGATTGGGATTGTGTTCAATCTGTATATCAATTTGCCAGTATTGCCATTTTGGCAACAGTTGTTCTGCTTGTCCAAGAATAGAGGATATCTTTCAATTTCTGAAGTCTTTTTTAATATCCTTGTTGACAGTACTATAGTTTTCTTTGTAGAGGTTTTTCACAATAATGTTCTAATTTCTTTCTCAGTGAGTTCATCATTGGTATACAGGAACACAACTGATGTTTGTTGATTTTGTATCCTGCTACATTGCTGAATTTGGTTATTAATTGTAGGAGTCTTTGAGGGAATTTTTTTTGTCTTCTATACAGAAGATCATATCATCTGCAACTAATGATAATTTAGCTTCTTCCTTTCCTATATTGATCCCTTTTATTTTTTTCTTTTGCCTAATTGATCTTGCTAATGTTTTGAGTTCTATGTTGTACAGAAGTGGTGATAGTGGACATGCTTGTCTTGTTCCTGATTTTAGATGGAAATCTTTCAGTTTTTACACATTTAATATGATGTTGACAGTGTTTGTCATAAATGAGTCTTATTAGATTGATGTCCTTCCATATCTATTTTCTTCAAGGTTTTTTTTTAATCATAAATGGGGGGTTGCATTTTATCAAAGGCTTTTTGTGTCTGTTGAGATGATCATGTAATTTTTGTCTTTGTTTTTGAAGTTTCTTATATATTCTGGATATTAATACTTTATCAACTATATCATTTGCAAATATTTTCTCCCATTCCACAGGGAGAGATATTTACTCTGATGATTTTTAAATTATTTTTGCTGTTTTATTTTCCCATATTTCCAATGTTTTTATTTTGCTTTTGTTGCCTGTTTTTCATGGTTATTCCTCCCAGAAAATGCCTGTCCAGACCAATGTCAAGAACATCTCTCTTGTTTTCTTCTAGTAATTTTATAGTTTTCCTGAAGTAATTTTTATAGTTTTAAGGTCTTATATTTATGTGTTCATCTATTTTAATTTTATGTTGTATATGGTGTGAAATAAGCTTTTAATTTCATTTTGCATGTGGATTTCTAGTTTTCTTAACACTATTAAAATGAGTGTCCTTTCCCAATTGCATGGTTTGATATCTTTGAGGAAAATTAATTGATCATAAATGTATGGATTTATTTTGGGGCTCAGTATTCTGTTCTATTTATCTATGTATCTCTTTTTATGGTGGTATTATGAAATTTTTAAAATTGTAGGTTTACAGTATACCTTGAAGTAAGACAGTGTGATCTTTCCAGCTTTGTTCTTTTTGTTCCAGATTGATTTGGCTACTTGAAGAGTTGTGTGAAGAATTTCTGTGAAGAATTTCAATGGAATTTTGGTGGGGATTGTATTGAAATGTGTAGATTGCTTTGAGTAGTATATATAGGAAGAAACATTTTTTAACCTAATCACTCACTGGTATAAAGACATAGACAATCAATAAATTTTATCAGGTCTTATAAGAAAAATACTACATTTTACATCTCCCATACTAACATAGAGTCTTTTAAGGATTCTATCTCAAAGCATAAGCTGTTGGCCACTTAGTAAATAAGTGAATAAGTAATTAAATACCATGTTTGAAGGAAGAGGAACTTGTTAAAAATGGTTTCCTTCTTAAGGCTGCTATAAAATCAGGACACCTAATGATTAATATTTTTAACAGATTTCCCAGGTAATCCTGAAGGACATTATGTTTGGGAAGTACTACCTCTAGAGAAATGAAAGACAGGAAACTGGAGCTATGAGAGGTTTTACCAGCAAGCAGTCTTAATGAATCTACTATCTCAAGGAAATTCTAGATGAGGTAGTAGGGAATGGAAGGTAAACCCAGACTTAAAGCCTGGAAGTCTCTAGGAGTCAGTGTGCATACTCATGGATTGTGGATACAAAGGCAGTGCAGGTATATCCCAAAGGAACTTTGAGCAAATACCTGTCACAAATTTTGGAGACCAAAACACTCAGACTAAAGCCACTATTTTGACACTGATGTGATCAGAGTGGATAGATAGGCTTATTTTACCCAGTATTTTGGAAACACACAATAAATTTAAATCCAAAATAAATTTAAACCCATGAATTTTAGTTCTCAAGACTATGTTAATTTTACAATTTATAGTTAGGGTTTTACTTAATTCCAGTTGGAAAATTACTTCTGGAAAAATGTCTAGGAAAGCTCTATTTTTCACACTTTAGAAAAAAAGATCTTATAGAGTAAGTCTGAGATGAGGAAACATTTTAAGTTTTTATAGAGCAGAAAATGGAAAGAGAAATTTCCCTGTAACTCTATTATTAGATTTTATATGAAACGTGTGTGAAAGTGCAATTCATTATTTCTAATAACACTGTTCAGAGACAGTGAGAGTTTTTCTTCATAAATCTTGAGGATGGAGCGACTTTCTCCATTTAATCTATCAGTGTTTCAATTTTGACCAGTGACACTCATCCTCCTGGGCTATTCCAAATTGTAGAATCTCAGAGTTTAAAGTACTTCAGTCATTTGTGCTAGTCTAGTCACCTCTGCAGGACATAGGCATACATAAAAATGGTCCATTCTAGTAAAGGAGACAGTATTTTCTCCTATGGATTTGTATTGTTAGGAAGAAAATCTAAATTTATTTCCTTATATATTTTATCTGTTGAACACTGAGCTTCTGAGGGCTGCCTCCACATGATACCTCTTTAAATATTTAAAGAGACTAATCAATCTACCTTCTTTATTTAGGCCTAACATCAATTCCTTTGCCATTTGGATTATAGAGAGCAAAGGAACATTTATCTTCCTTATTATAGGTGCTGTATGTCTATTAATAAAGCCAAAGACCTTATTAGCTTTTTTTGTAACAGTCACATGTTGACTTGTGTGAAGGTTCCAATTGACTAACTCATGCCTGTTCCATGAATGGTTCTGTGATGTTACTGTCTCCTTGTATGTATTGTTTTACAGCTTGGTTTTTGAACTGGTTGAATTTCATCTTTTTTTCCCCCCATCTCCTGCTCTGGCCTCACAGCTTATTTTTCTTATTTTTGCTGTGTATTTGCTTTCTTTCCCAGCATCATGGAATCTGCAAACGTGATTAACACAAGTTAAATGTTTTTAAATATGCTATTGGACAAGCATCATTCTATGCTCCATTTAGGAGAGAGCTCGTGTGAGGCTGGTAGCCTTCCACTAATCAGTACTAAGTGGTCATTTTCTAGTTATAGATCCTTCCGATTATCTCAGTATCAGGTTCACATTTCTCTAGCTAGATCACAAAGATGTCACGGAACATTTTTTCAAACCCTGTCTACCCTCTGGGTAAGTTGTGTCTGTAACATTTCCCCAAGTCAGACTTTTATCTATAAAAATCTGACCTGTTTATGAGAAGGTTTGCCTATCAGCGCGGGAAGGGGCATTGGGCTGAGTGGTTAGGAGCGGATTGCGAGGGGCCGTGAAAATCACGCTGAGGTTCTGATTTTGTTTTGTAAACAGTGGAGGGACGCTGTTGCAATTGAGCAAAGAAACAACGTAAGTGCATTGAAATGATGTAGAATGCTGGTACTGCACAGAGGTCGAGAGAACTTGAGGTCCAGGATGTCTTAGCCTAGCGCTATCAGAGGTGGGGGCTGGAGAAGCCTTCCCCGTAGGGGCTATGATACACACCGGAGGATGTGTACAGCAGCCTTAACCCCTGCTGACTAGATGGCGATAGTAGTCTTCCCCAATTTGTGACAATCAAAAAGATCTCTAGACGTTGGCAAGTGTCTCCTGGAGGGTAAAGCTGTCCTCTGTTGAGGACTTCCGCCTCAAGTCCTTCCTTGGAAATGGACACTCCTCCAAGCCAATCCACAAGGCAGATAGTTAATATATGTATATTTTTTCATTGAGCCACCACATCTTGACTTGTTTGACCTTGGTTTCCTTATATAATAGATAAGAAAAAACAGCAACAATACAGAAACACATTGGAAAGATGAAGAAAGAGGACAGAAAACTTTAAAAAGTTTTAAAGTTTTATTATTTGAAAAATATTGAGTGCCGGAGATGGGGGAAGATGGGAGGAAGGAGAGGGGAAGAAGAGGTAAAAAAGGTCAAGTTGAATGAATACTTCTGTGTACCAATTCCTCACAGTGAGTGTATTTATTACATATCACAAATATACACTAATAAAAACATTTGGAAAACCGGTAACTGAAGTATAGGATTCTATCTTCATTTTCTGTTTGATTAATCTCTTCCTTTAGCTCATTTTCTGCTTTAATTATTCTCTTTTCTTCTCTCATTTCTTCGATTTTGACTTTTTATTTTGCCTTAATGATTTTTCCCATCTTATCTAATCTATCTATTTTATTCTGCTACTGCAAATTATTGGAGAAAGGAAGAGGTATTAACAAACAAGAGCAAAAATCTTACTAGTGTTACACTACTGTTCTTTTCTCACGTTCACAGGAAGCAAAATCACAGTGTTCAAGAATTTACTACCTAATTCACAAAACTAAGCATAGATTAAAAGCAAATTGATTCCAAAGCAGTGGTGAGCTGGAGCCATTATCTTCTAGACTTTCAAATTTTATTTTAATCAATAGATATTATTCTTCAGGGAACTGTAACTGTCTGGGTTTCCACCATCTTTATTAATCTTGTGCTAAAGACTGATTTCTTTGCTCTTTTTTTTTTTTTGGTTTTTGGTTTTTCTCCGGTACCGGGAACCGAACTCACGACCTTGCGCTTGCCAGGCAGGCGCTTTGCCGCTGAGCTAAATCCCCAGCCCCCAAAGACTGATTTCTTAAAGACAAATTCCTGCTGAAGTGAAATTAGCTTTTAATCCCATGCTCTTCCTCACTCAGGTTTTAATGAGCACTCATTTTCCTGTGATATGCTTTTCCTGAGAGGTCTGAATCTTTAATATTTCTTGCTGTCACAGGAGCGAAACTCTGCTAGATAATAATGTGACTTGCCCTGGTACAGCATTTATGGGTGTGGACCAGCACCCCAGGCTCTTGCAGGATGACCACCTACATCATGGCTGGGTCTGTTAGTCTGGGGACGTTAACATTTGATCCTTTTTTCTCTATTCTTCATCTTTCTCATTTATGAAACTTTGACTTTTTTGTTAAAAATAACTAGCCCTTCTTAGGAGACATATAAAGCACTTGCAATGTTTGGGCCTTATTTGGATTTGATTCAAACAAACTGGAAACATACATACACACACACACACACACACACACACACACACAGACACAAGATACTAGGTTAAGGAACTGTTCTTTTAAAAAGTATATTGTTTAAGGGGCTGGGGATTTAGCTCAGTGGCAAAAGCGCCTGCCTGGCAAGTGCAAGGTCGTGAGTTCGGTTCCCGGTACCGGAGAAAAACAAACAAACAAAAAAAAGTATGTTGTTTTTACAAAGCATTCTTGTGTTTTAAAGGTATGCGATGACATATTTACAGATGGATGCTTTGACAGCTGCGTTTATTTCCAAATAATCTAGGAAGCATATGGATAGATAGATGGGATATAGACGAAATGAGATGGACTATGATTTAATTTTGGAGTTGAGGGATGGGCCATAGGATGGGGCTTATTATTTTATTCATTATATTCTATCTATTTATGTATCTACTTGATGCTACATTTTCCATACTAAAAATAAATTATGAAATTTAGTGACAACAAAAGTTAAGGGAAAGATTAAGGGTACAATCTCCTGTTGAAAGTCTTGGTTTCCAGTCTCTGAGGGAGTATATTGAATGTATTCACTTTCCTGCAGGGATTATAGTTCCTCTTCCAGCAATTGATTTAGGCATTTGTGAATATGATACAGTTCTTGCCTCTGATAGGGGAGAAGGTTTGCTGGGAGCTTCAAGAAAAGGTTTCATATACTAAAGACAGTAGAATCAGGGAAGAAACCTACTTACTTCTCTGGATGAGATCATGACCGATTATAATATCTGTAGCTATTGCAACTATCATGTGACTATGAGTGGCCTGGTCTGAGAACAAAGTGAGGGCATGTTGGCTGAATGGGAGTGGATTTTCAAGGGTGAGATCCCAAGGTTAAAGAACACATGTGTGCAAGACATCAGCAACAACAGCAGGCAGTATGGAGCAGAGCAGAGCACAAGATCACAAGACTGCAAGAGTACAAGAGTCAGAGCTGCCTGAGTCTTTATTGTATAATTCTTATACAGGTTGTTATCTCACATTTACATTCTTACATAGTGCCATAACCTCCGCATGCATGTTTA
This sequence comes from Chinchilla lanigera, assembly GCF_000276665.1. Lineage (NCBI taxonomy): Eukaryota > Metazoa > Chordata > Mammalia > Rodentia > Chinchillidae > Chinchilla > Chinchilla lanigera. Next base: position 3,229,459 of record NW_004955418.1, read on the forward strand.
CCTGTGCCAAGTCATGGTTACATAACTGTATGCCCCTGTGTGCCTGCACTAGACAAGTGGGGTCACATCCTCAAGTGTCTTTAGATGTCCTGAGCTTTGAAGCAATCTGAGTGGTTTCCCACAGGGCAGCTAGGGGGATGGCAGACCAGAAGATGAAAATTGCTTGGGTCCTTGAGGAAACTGTATACTTAAGTCACTGAAGTAAAAAATTCTGGGCTTTTCTAATGAACAGGTTTACAATTATGTAAATAGCAAATGCTGTTATTTAAGCCATGTTAAGTTAAAATTGTATCTTTTAGCTTCTAAGGTAGTCCAAATAGATTATGTGCATACTGTACAACATAGAAATTATACCCATAAAGCTTTCTGCCCTACCTTACAAGTACATATACACAAAAGCTAGGAGATATGTTCAACAGTATTGTTATAGTAGCACCAAACTGGATGCAGCCAATGTTCTATCAACAGAAAGGATTAATAAAATATGGTACATTCACAGAGTGAGATATGATACAACAACAAAATAGAAACTACAGCTCTATAGCCTCAAATTAGGTGAATATGAAAATACAGGTTGAATGATAGCCATGAGATATAAAAGTTTACATATGATGATGTGATTCTATTAAACAAAACAAAATATATTGTTTGGAGACATATGCATAAATAGTAAACTATGAAGTAAATCAGTTGAACAGTTGTCATATATATGATTAAAGCATGTTTTCCCCTGTAGGGAAGGAAAAGGGGTGAAAGAAGAGGGCATGCAAAGGTTTCTCAAGGACTGGAAATGTTTTAACACATTTCCTGGATGATGCTTGCTGTATTACTAATTTTAAAAATGTACATATATTTAATTTGAACTTCTATGTACGTTGGGTATTATTTCAATGAAGTTAAAAAAATCTTTACCAGTTGTGGTAGATTAACTAATGATCAACTAGTAACACCCAGTTGAACTGAATCAGCATGGCTCTGGGTGTGGAAGGCCCACCTGAGGACTGTTGCTAACAGCATAAAAGCAGAACAGGAAGGGAGGCTGGTGTGCTGTTGATTGTCCTGGAGAAGCTTGTATGCTGGTTTTCCTGATGTGGACTCAGCTGTTCTCATCACTGGAGGAGCTTGTGTCCTCTCTGTTGCTGAAGATGGCTGCTGTGCTCTTTGGGGGAGCTCTGGTTCTTACTTTGAGCGTCGCTTCCTGGCTCAAGTGCAGACCCCTCAGTCTGCTGGCACAGATCCTTCGTCCCACTGGTACAGACTTTCTAAGTTTCATCACTGGCCTTTGGGCCTTCCCAGTGCAGATCCCTGACACAGACTTGCCTGGGACATTGTTGTAGGTTCTAGGTCTTCATCAGGACTCATGGAAGACATTGCCATAGGATCCAGGCCCTCAGCTGGACTCTTTGGGTCTCTAGCGCATGGACAGATGTCTGGCACTCTTCTGCACTTGACTCTTTGGGTGAATGTTATAAAATAATCCTATAAATTATGTGTCCTGTATTAAATCTGTTCCCTTGAAATCCCCGACTACAACACCAATATAGGCTGTATTATATATTGGAAAAAACAATTGCAAACAATTGGAAAAAATTAAAACCACTCTTATCCCTGAAATGATTCTTGTTTCAAGCATGTCAACACTAGAAGCTCAGTTTTCATTTCTATAGAGAGGTTGAACCAACTGAGTCCCTTTTTCCTGAGGCTTTCTATTTTTGCCATGACACATCACTTCACTGTGCCTTTTCTTCTTGTTTTCAGGCTTACAAACTTTTGTCCATGAGTATAATAAACTCTGTGAAATTTGTGAATTTGAACCAGGTACCTCAGAAATTTCTGTAGTAGATGCAGTTATGAAAATAGCATGGCTGTTAGAAATCCTGAAATACACCTCTGAGTAAGGTCTCAGGGAAGAAACTCAGCTTCATTTAATTGAATGCCTCAACTTTCAGATCTGTCATTCTGAACTTGGTATTGACGGGCCATGAAAAAACTTGTTTGTGCTTCTTCCTAGAGTGATACTCTGCTGTCAAGCTTGCAGCTTATGCTTCAGAGGATTTCTCTAAGATTCTGTCACTCTTTAGAAAAATCATTGGATATTTAGAAGGTGTTTGAGAAGAAAGGAAAAGATGCTGGACACTTTCTTCTATGATGCTGATTCTTCTTTTTTTTGGTAAACATAGTGGGTCTGGGGTGGGAGACGGTCAGAAGTGGATTGGAGGACATACATTTTATTATCTGAATTTCTCTTCTTTGGCTCATCTACCTACATTAGAAAAATTTTTTGAATGATATAAGTTTTAGGATACTTTCTTCTTAAATAAAGATATGAAAGGGTTTTCTCAGGAAAAGTAAAGCATAGGGAAAGTACTAAGGGTGGTTAAGAACAAGGTTTGGCTATCATTGGTCAAACCTAAGACAAAACAGCCCTAACACTTCAGTGAAAGGGCCACTGAACTATTGAGGAGCTGAGCTTGGTTCTTATGAAGGTTAAGTAGTATGAATCCTGCCCACTCCTTTGGAATGTGTCTCTCAACATTTGACTAGAGCCCTAACTTAAGGAAACGGGGCCTCTCATGTTTTCACTTTATATTTTCTTTTAAAGTAACACATAAAATCACACATATTTATGGAGCACAGTGTGATATTTCAGTACCTGTGTACATGTGTACTGATCCCATCAAGATATGCCTTTTCAATCCAATCAGGATGTGCGTTTCAATCTCATTATTTGTTGGAGACTTGAAGAGGCTCTTCCCTTCTAGTTCTTCATAAAACATATACTATAATTGGTTATCATGAACTGTGGTAACCCTACTCTGCTGAAGAACACTAGACTTTATTTCCCCTACTTAACTGTATTTCAGTACCCACTTTCCAATCCACCTCTATCCCTTTAGTCTTGAATAACTATTATTCAACTTTTGGATGAACTTCTGTAGCTTCCACATATGAGCAAGAACATGAGGTATTTGACTTATTTCACTTGACACGATGTCCTTCAGTTCCATCTATTTTGGCTACAAATGACAGGTTTTCATTCTTTTTTACGGCTGAATAAGTCTGTTGTGTACGTACACCACATTTTCTCCATCCATTTCTCTGTGGATGGACACCTAAGTTGATTCCAAAGTTCAGCTATTGTGAAAAGTGCTGCAGTAAACACGGATGTACAGGTATCTGTTTGGTAAGCTGATTTTTATTTCCTTTGGATATGCACTCAGAAGCGGGATAGCTGGATAATATGGTAGATATATTTTAGTTTTCTGAGGAACCTCCAAACTGTTCTCAAAAAGTAGCTGTACTAATTTACATTCTCACCAATAGTATATGCATATTCTTTTCTCTGTATCCTCATCAGCATTTGCTACTTTTAAAAAATTAATAGCTATTCTGATTGGCCTGAGAGGACAGCTCACTGTGGTTTTGATTTGCATTTTCCAGATGGTTAATAATGTTAAGCATTTCTTTTTCATATACTGGTTGATTTTGGTATTATTTCTTTTGAATAAATATCTATCCATAACTTACCTACTTTTAAATAGGACTACTGTTTTTGGTTGAGAGTTTGGAGTTCTTTATATACTCTGGATACTAATGCTTTGTCAAATCAATTAATCACAAATATTTTCTCTCATTCTCTAGGTTGTCTCTTTCCTCTCTTGGTTGTTTCTTTTGCTCCACAGAATTTTCTTAGTTTGATATAATTCCATACATCTACTTTTGCTTTTATTGCTTGTGTTTTCCAGGTTCATTTTCTATAGCAATGCCCCTACATTTTCTTTTAGTAGTTTAATAATTTCTGGTCTTATATTTAGGTAATTATGTATTTTGGATTGATTTTTTATGCAGTGAAAGGACTTCAGTTTCATGCTTCTGCATACAGATATCTAGTTTGGAGAAAGATTATTTTTTCAAACTATAGTCTCATTTTCTTATTTACTGATCCATTGTGCTTTTAAAAAACATCTGTATGTCAGTACTGGTAGTTCAGTATTTCCTAAACATTTCATATATTGTCATATCTTAAGATACCTTGGCATTAAATTGCCAAAGGTCCTTATTTTATTTTATTAAGTAACACTTACATCTGATTCTATGCCTTTTCGTTACTGATACATTTAATTTGTGCACTCTCCATTCTTTCTCTCTCTTTTTCCTCTCTCTTGATCTCAATTCATTGGTAGCAATCTTTTCTTTCTTCTGGGAAAGGGTAAGATTTCTCTATATATTTTATATTTTGCAATATTGCTACACAATATGTTAGTATAATTAATTGGCATTTTAAATATAAAAACTCACTTCTTTTTCACTTCTGGAAAATTCCCAACATTTTAAGTGCTGCCTCTACCTAATTTTACTCTTTCTTTCTGAATATCTTTTAGATGTGTGTGGGCTTAATTTAAAAGATATTATCTTAGCCTTTATGTTTCTTAATTTTTAGGGGTAGGTGCTGGGAGTTGAACTCAGGGCTTTGAGCACGAAACTTGCCTGCTGTATTACTGAGCAACACCCCAACCCCCATGTTCCTTAATTTTAAAAAATTGCTCTCAGTGATTTTCCTCTCTTACATTATTGAAAATGTTCTTAAGTGTCTCTTTAAAATTTCTAATTCTTTTAAAAATTCCTTTATTTAGTTCTTTGTTGAGCTTTTTAATATCAATATACTATTTTATAACTCTGTTTTGTTTCATGACAAGTGTTTCTGTGTTTGTAAAGACTTTAAATATACATACTTTAAAATACTTTTCTGGGGCTGGGGATTTAGCTCAGTGGCACAGCGCCTACCTGGCAAGCGCAAGGTAGTGAGTGCGATTCCCGGTACTGGAAAAAAAACAAAAACAAAAAGAAAAACAAACAAACAAAAAACAAAACAAAACAAAACAATACTTTTCTACTGCTTTATTTTCTTTGGTTTGAGTTATGATGGTTTATTTATTCATTTATTATTTTTTATTTTAAAGAGAAAAGAACAAAAACAAAATAACAAAAATAAAGACAAAAACAAAACAGCTGAACGACAATAAAAATGGTACAGAATTTCAAAAAAAGATGATAGGAAATTAACAATGGTTGTTGTAGTACATATTGTTATCTTTGAAGTAGTTGTGCAGATTGCCAGATACAGGCATGCAGGACTGATCAAACAATTAAACATTAACTGCTCCTTTCAGTAAACCATTAGAAATTATTAGTACAATTGTCTTAGCTATCTTGTGTAGTAGAACAACTGAAATGAGGGGAAGAAGATGAGAAACAAAGAAGGAGGTGAAAAATATGTGTGTGTGTGTGTGTGTGT
>NW_004955418.1:3241945-3247349 GCF_000276665.1 Chinchilla lanigera
TTCCTCCCTTTTGCTTGTGTTGTTTTTGCTGTGTTCTGCCACCATGAACATTTGCCCTCTGCCATGCGCCACTCTGCCTTGGAGCCAGCCAAGTATGGACTGAAACTTCCACAAACTGTAAGCTAAATAGACCTTTCCTTTGTTAATTTTGAGTGTTGGGTATTTTGTCCCAGCAATGAGAAAAAAGTAACTAAGACGGTTTCCCTAGTGGAACAGAATTCAATATGAAATGTATGGATAATTAAACAAGGGGATTTATTACTCAGGGTTACAGGATCAGATATGGAAGAGTCTACAATTGTCATCTGCACCCTGGAGAGCTGGGGAATTCAGTAGCTGCTCAGCCCAAGAGGATGGAAGTCACAGAACAAGAGGGATCAAGGATGCAGCACAAATCCAACCTTCCAAGATTGAAGGCCCAGAAGTTCAGTGAAGAGTTATTAGTGCAAGTCTCCACTGGAAGGCTGAACAACTGGAGACTGATGCCCAAAGACAGTGGTGAAGACTGAAGCTCTTCCCAAATGGGCACACTTCCTTTTTTCCCTTTTTAGTCCCTTCAGATTACAAAGCTATTGGTGGTGACACCCAATAGGGTATAACCTTTGTCAAGGTCAAAGGTAGGTCTGTTCCTCTCAGTTTTCGGCCCTACATATTGAACATCCACAGACACACTCAGAACTGCACTTTACTAGTTTGCTAGGCAGGTTTTACTCAAGTCAACATATCACAAGTAATGATCATCATAATGCTGAGTAACAAAGCAAGAAGGATGCATATAGCATGGTATAATTTGCTTAAAGCTTTAGAAGACACTGAACAATTATACATATTATTTTGAGATCTATACATCATAGGAAAACATTATATAAGAACACATAAGGACATTACCAGAAAGATGAACACCAAATGATAGTGTTGGATAGGCAGAACCAATATTATCAAAATCTGTTATACAGATTCAGTGCAGCCCCAATCAAAATACCAACAACATACTTTACAAATGTGGAGCAAACAATCCTAAAATTCATATTGAGCTAGAAGAAACCCAGAATATCAAAAGCATTTTGGGGCAATAAGAGAAAAGGAGGAGGAATAGCAATACCTGACTTCAAGCTATACTACAAAGAAGTAATGGTAAAAACAGTATGGTACTGAAACAAAAACAGATAGGTGGATCAATGGAATAGAACTGAGGATACATCCTCAGACATATTCAACTATTTGATCTTTGACAAAGGAACCAAAAGCATATGTTGGAACAAAGATAGCCTATTCAACAAGACTATTGGGAAAACTGGTTATCTGTTTGCAGAAACTTGAAACTGGACACTTATCTTTCAGCATGTACTAAATTAAAATAAAAATGGATCAAAGATCTAAATATTAAAGTAGAAATATTAAACCAGGAAGATAAAGTAGGTAAAACATTTTGAAGACAAAGATGTAAAAGACAAAATTTTCTAAACAGAACCTCAGTTGCATAAGAAATAGTAGCAAAAATCAGCATATTGGACTATATCAGACTAAAAACTTCAGTATAGCAAAAGAATACATCTATGGAGTGAAGAGACAACCTACAGAATGGGGAAGAACTTTTTGCCAGCTATTCCTCAGGCAGAGGATTAATATGTAGAATATACAAAGAACTCAAAAAAATTTAAACCACTTAAAATGAAAGACCCGTGAAGAAATGGGCAAGAGAAATGCACAGATACTTCACAGCAGAAGAAATACAAATGGTCAACAAGTATATGAAAAAATGTTCAACATCTCTGACCACTAGATAAACCCAAAATAAAGCAAAGCTAAGGTTCCATTTTACTCCACAAATAATGGCAGTCGTTAAAAGAAATCAAACAACAACAAATGCCAGTGAGGCTGTGGTGAAAAAGGAAACTTCCTTCATTATTGGTGGGAATGCAAACTAGAACAACCATTATAAAAATCAGTATGGTGATTTCTCAAGAACTGAAATTAGACATTCCATATGACCCAGCTACCTACCCCCCTGCTAGGTATCTTCCCCAAGGAGTTTAAGTCATCACACTACAGCGATACATCATATCAGTGTTTATAGCAGCACAATTTGTAATAGCTAAATCCTGGAAGCAGTCTGTGCATCCATCAACAGACAACTGGATAAAGAAAAAGCAGAACCTCTATATAATGGAATATGACTTAGCCATAAAGAATGAGAAATTTGAGTCATTTGTAGGAAAATGATTGTACCTGAAAAATATAATGTTGAGTATTTCACTCAACCAGACACACAAATTTAAATACTGTATGGTATCTCTCATTTGAGTGAGGTGAAGTACAAACAAAGAAAATGATAAAATATGGATAATAAGATGCAGAGTGATGGATTTCTTGCAATAGAGAAATGGTCCAAGGGAACAAGGGCAAGAGGCAGAGGAGGAAGGGAAGGGGAAATAAGAATAAATATATGCCACATACAGGAGTATAATAACCCCAATGAATGTAAACATTATATCCATAACATGAGCTAAGACAAATAATGTCAACAAGAATGAAAAATGGGATAGGGGAGCTTCAGGAGGAAGGAGGGGAGAGGAAAAGAAAAGGAAGGGGATTAAAACAGAAAGAAAGAAACGTGCTGTAATATGTACATGTTATCATTCCCCAAGGTGATTGTAAACCACATTAAATGCAAACATGTGCAAATAAAATTTTTAAAATGTAAAAAATAAAGATAGCATTAATCTATGTCAGTCAGGAGAGTGCTGTCAGGGAAGGACACCTGAGAGATTTAGATTGCACAGTTAATGTTTTATTTCCTGAGCTCAGGGAGGAAACATAAGTGGGGAGTAAGTGAAGACTCACTACTTCTCAGACTTTTCCATGTCTCAAATATTTTATGACTTCAAAGGAACTCTAAGGGTTCTAACTTTGAATGTCTTTGCCTTTGCTTTAGATGTAAGTTTTTGACCCACTGTTGATGCAAATTATAATCATCTTGAATTTTCCTCTCTCCTTCAATAGTGTGAGCTACTTGTTCCATTCATTGGGTCATTTCATAGTATACTTAATCAGATAGCATTTGAGTTGGATAACAAAAATGTTAATGGTTTTGGTCAGCTAGTGACACTGACATATGTGATTAGAGTAAGTTGCAGTGGAAAATTGCTGGTTGGGGAGGGAAATTTCAGGATTTTATTTTATTTTACTTTTTTTAGTTTTCATTTGTCTTTAAATAATGACTTTAGCTTTCTTGCCCCGGTTCCACGGTTTTGTTATTGTTTCCGATGTTTTCTCTTTGTGCATCCCAGGAAGATATTCATCAACAATCTTTTTCCTTTGTGACAGACATATCTTAGCTGGATGAATTTAGGTCACTGAATCTCGAAGTTAGGTGACTTTCTTGTTCTTAAGAGAGGATGAGAAAAATTGGAAGTGCCTTCTACATGAGGAATTGATTAAGTTCAGATTTTTCCCACACTGGAAAGATGCTGATTTGGATTCATAGTCATAGGATGAGTCAGACACAGCTGGGAACATATCGTCCACTCATTGCTAGCTAGCGGTTCCATATTTGGGAAAGGTGACAGACTGATGGAACGGGAGGAAGAAGCATTAGATTTGTTTCAGTCTTTAGGAATTTTTTCCACAAAGGCCCACCTTGGACTATCAACTCACTTTTGCATGGTTCTTAGGCACAGCTGTCTGGGAAGGGCTCTTGTTTTTATTTCTGCTGGGCATAAAACACAAATGGTCTTTGAACTTGATAGGACTGAAATATACAGGATAGGTTCTAGCCTACATATTGTTGATGTAGAATTAAAGACCACCAACGCATCTCTATCAGGGTTAATGTACAATAAAGGTGAAAGCTTATAATTTACATGCTTATTGTGTGAAAACAATGCACATTTATTTCAATGAGAATCTGGCCAGCGTTTCTCCAGCACACTGCATTCTATTTTCTCCACAGCTGTTCACTGCCATACATTTCTGATCCAAAATACAAAGTTATCCAAAAATGTGGAACACATTGACCTAATCTTCCCACCAGGCAAATAGCATTACAGGGAAGATGAAATTATTATAATGAAGCTTTTGTGGAAAATTAAGTATTTCTGGATTAATAGGAAGGATTGATTTCCTACCTCTCCTTATATCAGTTTATCTTAATTATTTAAAATGTAGGATTAACAAATTGATTTTCTAATAAATGTAATGTTTCTTAGAGACAGGGTCTCACTGTGTAGTTCAGGCTGGTCTTGGACTCGCTATGAAGCCCAGGCTGGCCTTGAACTTACAGCCATCCTCCTGCCTCAGCCTCCTGAGTGCTGGGATTATGGGCGTGTGCTACCACGCTTGGCTTAATCAATATAAATTTGATACTTAAAGAAGTCAAATGGCTCTTGAAAACTGAGGCAGCAGCAAATATTGTGCAGTACTGGAGGTTATGAGTAAGGTGAATGAGATAGACAATTTATTTCAGTTCTTCACTGAAAGAGCACAGAGTCTGAATTAATGAAATCTGAATTAAAGAGATTTTCCCTAGCAAGTTTGATATTTAAATCTCCAGAGATAGTTTTAATTAATTTTAAGAAGTATATTTTAAGTAGCTACTATGTGCAGACAACTATGAGATATAGTATTGTGGAGGAGTGGATACCAAAATAGGGGCTTCTATAGTTATGAGTTCTATCTTTGAGTTTCTATCTTTTAAAATGTCAAAGTTATTCTTGTGGAGAACATATAAAGTGTAAACTGTGCTTCTGAATCTTACAAATAGCCCTTGCTGTAGGGGAGTGAAAGTTCTTCAGCTAAACTACACTGCAGAAAAGAACATTTGGAATAGTAACAAAGAGACCGGCATATCCTTATTCTTCTTACTTATAGGAATTATTATACGTTTCTTAATTGGTGTATTGGCTTTGGTTTCTCATTTGGTTGACTTCAAGACTGGAAGATGAGCAATGATAAGGTGGCTCAGGGGAATCTATATTCTAGGGGGGAGAAGAGTAAAGAGGAAATCAGATGCTTTTCTCACCGATGTGGCCTCCTAAAAAGTGGGCACTGAGAGAGGCAGCACAAAGGGAAGCCCGTATGTCTTCTTTATGAGTGATTTTACTAGAAAACAAGACTAGAAAGGGAGGCAATTACCAATCTCATGTGTCCCCTGAGGGGATTTGAGAGGACTATCTTTTACTGTGGCCTGAAAAACAAATTCATCATGTGTAAAATGAAAAACTTTGTGTTTTGTAGTGTTGTTATTAAGATCAAGTAAGATTTAATCTGAAAATACTTTAAAACCAAAAGCTCCATACATGTACAAATTAACACTGTGGAGAATTTCACTGTAGAGCTCATACTTAATTCCAAACATTTGCTGTTTGTGATGCTGGCAGTATTTGATTAAGGTTCATTTGAGGAT
>NW_004955418.1:3247449-3253298 GCF_000276665.1 Chinchilla lanigera
TTATTTATTTATTTAGGGGTGAAGACCTTCATATATTTGGTAATTTTGGTCTGTGAGCACACTGTCCTAGGGAAGTATCCTCTCTTGGAGCTTTCCTGTGTGCCTTGGGTTGGGAAGGTTGCCCTTTGTAGATTTATTATGGTTCTACCCACCTAATCTATAGAAGGTCTCACTGTTTCTAGATGGATCTTTGTTTGTGTTGGGGCTCTGGCCTTTTTGAACTCAGTGTAATTAGACTTCTGCAATCGTGTGGCTCAGATCCAAGATTTGCGCTTATAGGAAACCATTTTCTTTTCTTAAAATTAATTTTATAGGTACATTTTAGATACACATAATGATCCTATTCATCATAACAAATTTGTGCCTATAAATGATATATCTTGATTCTTCTTTTTTGCTCACTCCCCTCCCCTCTCATCAACCCCTCTTCCCTTCCTTATTTACAAAAGCTTTGAGGACACAATTTTCCACCAACTTCTGCAAGAGGTGGTGTGCTTTCTAGCTCCTATTCTTCTAAAGCAGGTAGCCTCACTTTGCTTTTTCATCACAAGAGCAGGATTGTACCTCAGACTATTCCCTCATGTCAGTGTCAAAGTCCTAGACCTTTCAATTCTGCCTACCTTCAGGCTCTTCCTCTTATACCATGGGTTTCCAGACTTCAACTGAAAATCACCACATTTTCTACACTTGGATATTTTTCATGATTCTCTTTCTCCTCCGTACATAAAAATGAGTATAATTTAATATATTTAATATTTCTACTTTGAGTGAAGGTATTTCAATGTATGCCATCTTGACTTGGAAATCTCTGTTTCCTCCCCTTACACAGCACAGAAAAAATTGCTTACAGATGTCTACGTAAGAAAAAGTAATGCTTCTTATCACAAATCGTACAATAGAATGTATTTTCTCAGTATTTGCCACTTTGTACCTTATAATCAAATTCGCTCACTTCTAATTTCTAGAAACACAGGGTCATGTATGGCCTGTACTTCTGTAAGATTTTTCTTTTTATTCTGCCTTTCTCAGAATAAAAGAAAGAAACACATTACTGTTGTGTTTCTACATTGTATGAATTGTTATAAAATTTACCAAAGATTTTAAGAATAATATGGCATGTAAGTGAATACTTAATTAATATCCTATTAATTTATACTTATTACTCATAGTAGATGATGACTTCAAGGAATAAAAAAAATTATAGTCCTCTTTGAAAGAATGCACATTTTCTAAGTGTTCTAAGTATACAGCTAGTGCTCAATGAATGTTGATTGATTGTGGCAATGAAGTACTGTGCTCGCACCATAACCCTCTACTCACTCTCTCCTTTCCTCTGAATGTTGGCCAAGCAGACCTTCAATTCAATTGTTGAAAAGAATACCGATGAGTGTGGAGTACATTCTCCTTTCTTCCGCAAATAAAAACCCAGATCATATAAAATAAATTCCACCTCTTATATCTTTCCACTGGAAAATTGGTTTGTTCTCTTGTCATTTATTTTAAAAGAACTTCCATCCTGCTCTCCCTCACATCCTGCTTCAGCACCCAGCTATGAGCAAGCACACAAGAATGTTTTCATGTCTTTTAAGCTGATCTTCCTTGAAGTAGCTTTCTTTTTCAAACATTGACTTCTTAATAAAGTTAGATTCTTAATCTTTTGACGAAAAGTTTTTCACTTTAAGTCACTGTTCTTACGGTAGCATGATGATAACCTGCTGCTTATCTTTTACATATTTATTACTTGTTTTGTATTTCTGCTCTCTAATCTTATTTATCCCAAGTTTTTCCTTTCCTTGACATCCTCAATATTTTTTGTAATCTAAGGAGAAAATATTATTCTCTAATTTATCCATGGATGCTTTGAAGCATAGAGAAATTGTCATTTATTGGGGTAAGCAATCTCAGTGATACTAAAATGTGCCTAGAATTCTAAAAAACACCACTCTCTGGTAGTTCTGAGATGTAGGAAAAAATCAAACCAAAGCATATCACCACTAAAATGGATGATAACATCGACAGCCTCTGCCAAACCAAGAACAAGTGTGTAGTGAATCATTTCCTTTTCCCATTATTACAATTATTAGGCATTGCCTAGGATTTTTTTTTTTTTGGCCCAGAGCAGAAATCTGCTTCCCTATAACTCTCTTTACTGGTTCTAGCTCTTCTGTATATGGGATTAAAATGTGAAATCCTTCTTCCATTTGACATTGCTTCTTCCTTTGACATTGGATGTGAAGATGGAAACACAGAACCTGTATTTTTCTCATCTTGGCCAAAAAGTGTCATAAGAGACAGAATCATATACTTAGCAGAAAGCTAGATGCCAGTGTACTTCAGTTAACTTCAAGTGAGTAAGATGTGCAGGGTCCTAGAGAATAAAGTCATAGTTCCTTGGCAGACATATACTCTGACCTCGACCCAAGTCTGCACATGCTGATACTTTTTCAAGTACATGTGCTGGTACTGTAAGGATTTGAGGCTGGAATTTACCAGTCCTAGGAATAATTATTTCAATGTATTTCCCCTAATACATCACGTGTTCTACATCATTGTGCATTTCTTTGAATACTCTGGTCCTTTAACCAAGGTTGTCCTTATTCTTCAAAATCTAGTTTAAGCACCACCTTCTGAAAACTTTCCTTCACCGTCCAGGCAGAGCTCACTGATCCTTGTGCCACCCTTCCTGAGTGCTTACTTTCTGTGTTTGTTCTTTCTACTTCATAATTTAAGTGTCTGGGATTTAAGGACAGGGAGTTTATCTTTTAAAACTTCTGTTCTTTCATTACTTACACTCTCAGAATTAGCTGTCAACAAATATTTGTTGTACATGTGCCTAAAGACTGAAGACATCCTCAGATTCAGTAGAAAAGCCAGCAAAGTTTGGAAGGGAACTAGGCTGATAGAATGACAATAACAGAAGAGGTTACCAGTGATGCAGGCAAAATTGGAACAAAACATATGACTTTAGATGATTCTGTTCCCTTGCACAGACCGTTCAACTGGTGGAATCATTCTCAAGGTATCTCATGGCTGTGACATGTGTGCTGCTCAGAGCATAACACAACATGCTCAGTGTTCCTCTGGGAAGTTCATACTCTGCAAGGCTTTGAGCCTATGCAGTCTGGAATCATTCACCCTCAGAGTGGGATATCCCTCCCTCATGTCTTCTAAGTATTAGCACATATTCTTCTAAAGTTATGATAGCCAAACCTATACTTGTCCGTGGCTGGATTTAAGCTGTTATTTACCACATCTTTTATGAAAGAGCCTTTTTTTCAAGTTTCTTTCATGCATATTTTCTCTTCTTTGATCCATCAATCCACTTTCCTTTCTTTTCTCTCATACCCCCCCATTAAATTAACTTAGACCCACAGGTTTTACTGTAAAACAGAGGCATAAATTGGGATTTTAGTGCTTTAGGTATAGTCTACTAACTGTCACATAAGATTCTTATTTGCTCATTTCCAGCTAGCTCCCCACTTCATTTACTTATTCAAATCACAGAAATATACATGAGGAAGAGAATAATCTAGCCTGTGAATCAATATTTGCTGTTCCAGAACAATATCATAAGCCCTTGTAAAATAAATTAGAAATAAAAGGCTGATTTCCTTCCATCCCAGAGCATGAACAAAACCAAATAATCCTGACATACCTAGGAATAGAGCATTGCCTTCAGAGTATTCAAAGGTACACATGAATCCTTTTTTCTTTTACCGTGTTCTCACTGCTGCTAAACTGGCTAGTATTATATACAAGGTAGTAAGATTCCCTGACATGATGTAATGTGGAGAGTAGGTGTTCCATATAGAAAAATGTAAGAATTTTCTCTTCTTTTTATTCTTTCCATGTGACAGAAACTTCTGGGGACACAATTAGTTATATCTGTTGACAAGGGAAGCAGTAAGAAGCTGTACGCAGGAGGCGGCCAATTAGCTGTAGAAGAACTTGATCTATATAATCGAGATAAAAGGATCATTGTTATATCTTAGGTAGGGGTTTGGGGAAAGAGAAGGGGATGTAGCTTTTGGGGAGGGGAACCTTAAATGGAACCCAGTGGAAAGGGGTTCCTTAACCCAATCTTGCCATTGGGTTATGCCGTCACTCTACCATTTCTAATAGTACCCTAAAACACATGGTAAGACAGACAAATATAGATATGAACTATTATAAGAACTCCAGGATATTTGAAATGGAACCACAAAATGAATGAGTACAATTTGAAGAGTTTTGAGAGTTCAAGTAAGCATAATAATAATAATGAGGATGTTTTCACATTATTGAGAGGAATGAGAATTGGTATATTACTTTGGAGAGTATTTGATAACATTTGGTAAAATCAAATGCCCAGCTGCATCACTGTTAAGCTTATGCCCAAAAGTAGAGTGTTGGCGAATTAAAAAAAAAAATCAGATAATAGCTTTGTGGACCATAAATTCTCTTCATAACTACTCAACTCTGTTATTTCAATATGAATGTAGCCACCAACAGCATATGCACAAATAGGCATGGCTGTGTTCCAATAAAACTTCTGTAAGAAAAACCAACAGTTGATTAAATTTGGGTTACATACATAGTCTGTTGAGCCCTTCCCTAAAGAAACACTCAATCATATACAGAAAAAGAAATAAGGGGCTGGTGATTTAGCTCAGCGGCAAAGTGCCTGCCTGGCAAGCCCAAGGTTGTGAGTTCGGTTCCCGATACCGGAGAAAAACCAAAAACCAAAAAAAAAAAATGTGTCAGAAGTTCATAATTGTATTGTTTATAATGGAAAAACTACAATCTAAGTGTTCATCATTAGATGAATGGATAGATGAATTCATTCATATATGTATTAATTCTGCTATAGCAATATGTTACATATAGTAATGCTATATGCAATATAATAGTGTAGCAGAAGAAATTAATAAATAAGGTTGTATTAGTTACTTTTCTCATTGCTGAGACAGAATACCTGACACCTGAAGTTAAAGCAAGAAAGGTTTTCTTGGCTCACAGTTTGTGAAGGTTTCAGTCCATAATCGGCTGGCTCCAAGGCAGGGTGGCACATGGCAGAGGAACAATAGTTCATGGTGATGGAAGACAGCAAAAGCAACAAGAGGAGAACAAGACAACTCTTTTTCTGTCCCTTATATCATTCCCAGTCTACCAGGATTCGGGTGGTGCCAATCCAATCAGTGGACTGATCCAGGAATTACCCACCCTTAATCCCAGCACCATTAATCCCAGCATTGCATTATGAATCAATCACATACTATAGATTCAGCCACCACTGAAAAGTCTGCCGCCCCCCATAACTGCATGAGGCTTTGGGAGAACATCTAGACACAAACCATAAAATCCTGAATAAATCTCATAATGTGATTGTTGATTTCTGTTATGGTTGATACATTGTGTCAACTTGGAGAGTCTAGAGATTTAGCTAAGTGACTCAGCAGGGAGCCAGGATGCTTACTTTGTGTACATCCTGAGCCTTTGGAAGAGTGCTACATGCCCCCTGGGTGGGGGGTAGTCTGTTTACAATGTAAGGGAGGGAAAGAGGCTGCTTGTTGCCGTTCCTCCCTTTTGCTTGTGTTGTTTTTGCTGTGTTCTGCCACCATGAACGTTTGCCCTCGGCCATGCGCCACTCTGCCTTAGAGCCAGCCAAGTATGGACTGAAATCTCCACAAACTGTAAGCTAAATAGACCTTTCCTTCGTTAATTTTGGGTGTTGGGTATTTTGTCCCAGCAATGAGAAAAAAGTAACTAAGACAGAATTTGGTACCAGAGGAGTGGGGTTGTTGCTGTGACTATACCTGACCATGTGGTTCAAGAGCCTTTGGAAATGTCTTGTGGGAAGAGTTTGGAAA
>NW_004955418.1:3260223-3271471 GCF_000276665.1 Chinchilla lanigera
TTTTTTTTATAAGAAAGAAACTTAAGTAAAAATGAAATTGAATAAACTTGACAAGATCTCACCAATGGATGAGTAGCTGAATTGGCAATTCCAGATTAACAAGTTATCCTGCTTACTAGCTCATTCAAATCTATTTCTTTTTACACAGCATGTGTATTGCTTTATAAGAATCTCTTTGGAGAGTCCCCACCCCAGTCCATACGTTTCAGGTCAGGCAAAGGGATGTATCCTACACTGCATTGAGTTTGCCAACTGACCTTGGTCACGGTGACTGGTTCAGAGTTGAGACAGGACCCGAAGTGGTCCAATGAGAGTTTATGCTAGAAGTCCGCTGATGCTATCTAACTGGGCTCGTTAAACATGTGGTCATCCTTTTCATCTTTTTACAGATACTCTGATTGAGGATGAAGCAGATACTGAGGAAAACAGGGCTGTGAAAGAGAGACATAATATACTAATGATGTCATTAAGACCCTGGATCCAACAATCCTCAAGCCAGATTCAGCTCTTACGTTCCTAGTTATATATGTCAACAATTTCATTTTTTGTGGCTAGCTTATTTTGAGATTGGAGTCTGTCACATCCAACACAAATACCTTTCTTTTTACACCCACTTTCTTTTCTTCTTTCATTTCTTCTTTTTTCTTATTTTCCCTCCTTTCAAAATATTTTCTTTTCTTTATTTTAAAGATCTTTAATAAGAAATTACAGCCAATAGGATCAACTCATACAAGGCCTTGAAAATTAAAGATAAAATTTTGGATTTTATTATTCATGTCCTAGTGTTTAATATTTTGGAAATAGATCTGTTAGGACACAGATGTAGAGGCAGATACAAGTAAGGCTATTAACATTTAAGAGAACCAACTGTCAGCTAATCAAATATGAGGGAAAAAGGAGAAGTTTATTTTGAAGTTTTGAGTATGTATGACATGATGCTAGAGGCACAGGAAATATTAACAACAGAGAAATGAGAGATAGATGAACTTGTTGAAGGCTATAGGGGATTCCAGGTTGAGTTTTGTTCCTGTTGAACTTGAGTTGGGGCTTGAAGCACACTGGGATGGGGGTGGGGATGGTGGTGCTGTTTCCTCAGATAAGGAAGCCAGAGGAGGAGCGGATTCTACATGAAGATGGATTCAGGCTTGTCCGTGCTGGCTTTGCAGTATAGTTCAGATGTTCAGTGCCCACCTGCAATGTAAGGCCCTGGAGCTTGAGAAGTTCAAGCCAGAGATTTGGGCTTGAAAGTAATCAGCATTTAGTTGGTGATGAGGTCATGGGCTCTTTCTTACTCAGAAGTGTGTAGAATGAGAAAGGGGGAGCCAAAGGATGCCAAGGAAGCCCTGCATTAAAGGAAGGCAAGAGAGGCAAAGAAAATCAGGAATTCATGTTAGTATGAGAACTCAGGGAAGAGCATGTTTAAAGAAGAGTGTATTTCACCAAAGGAGGCACCATGGAAACATAGCAAACACTCAAAACTGTTAGCTGTTATGAAAGTGATTTGTGGCAGGCAGTTTTTTAGACTATGATGTCAAATTCACCAAGAAACAGAATAGAGAGGCAATAGAGGAGCCGATGGTCAAGGCTCTTAGAAAGCTGACCACGGAGGAAAAGAGAGAGGAGCACATGGGGCAGCCATGAAGAGATGGGTGCCAGATATAGACAAGAGCTCAAAGGGGGTGATAATACTTTTAGCCCCTATTTATTGACGGCTGACTAGTGCCACGGTACTGTTCTTTGTGCTTTAACTGATTGAATTGGACCTAAGGTACTGTTCTTAGTGCTTTAACTGATTAAATTGGACAACAGCTCTGTAAAGTAAGTACTATGCCTACTGACATTTTATAGTTCAGGAAACAAATAGTTCCAGGAATTGCCTAACGTTCATTGCTACTAAGAGGTGGACACAAGGTTTGTCTTTAGGCATTTTGACTCCAGAGTTCAAGTGTTTCATCTCTTCTATGTACAGTCTTCTAATTGTATTGATAATGATAATGAAATATTTCTTTTATTTTTTTCACAAAAAATGTAGTTTAGAAGTCCATTTTCAAGGCTTCTTTAGTGTCAGAGTCTGACTTTTTTAAAAACTAGAAGTCTTTAAGCAAGAATATCAACTACTGCATAGTTCGAGATTTCTTTTGCAATTATTCTGTATCCTGTCCCTGATATTCAATTTGCTGCATACTTGGTGCTGTTATTTGATGGTAAAAACTGCTTTGTAGTGAATAAAAGACACCTGCAGCACTGCAGATGCGGTTTGATGCAGCCACAGCACCAGGAAAAGCAACGGAGCCTATTTGAGAGCTGTTTTTAAACTGTACCAGGGCGCTAAAGCAATGACTGTGTTCCGTGTAACCGCGGCCCTCACTTGTCAGATGGGAAGGCAAATCTCCTGAGACATTTTTTAAGGGAGGAAACTCAGAATGCCCACACTTGAAGCAAACATGAATCATTTTTATTTTAGCGTTATTTGATGTCATTCTCAATAAAATATTAAATGATTTTAAACATTTTATAATGAGCACGAAGTTTTTCCTAAAATGCTTATCCCCTGAGAATGGAGAAAATGTCTCTTGTGAGATCAAGTTAATGTCACTATGTTATGAGAATAAAGTAAGAGCATGTGAGAAATCAGAGTAAGTGGTCATCTACAAGCCAAGAGCGGCCTCAGAAAAGTCTAACCCTGTCGACACCTCAGCCTTGGGCTTCTGTGCTCTAGAACTGTGAGAAATAAATTTCTCGGTTATGGTTCTTTGACAGGGCATCCCTAGCACACTCATGTGAAAACTGGTGGCTTTGGGCTTTCACTTAAGTAGACACCAGATTAGAACAAGAAAATTAACCAGAAAACATGACTTAGTAATTTCCTGGATTGTTTTTAAAATATTTTTTTTGCTTCAAATTTGAATGCCTCTTTGTAATTCTCTTGAGAATGAAAGTTTTATGCCCATTTATTGATCTGTAACTCAGAAGTTTGGGGATCCCACAGCCCATCCATGGTTTTTCCCAGCAGCAATGTTGAAGGAAGAATCAGTTTGTCCTCGATCCCTCAAAAGGAGTTCCATGTCGTAAAACATAAATGTACGTTATGGATTTGACTGACCATTTCATAGAAAACAATGAGAAGTTTTGTATTTTGCCCACACGTTGTCCTATGTGCCTCTTCCCTTGGTTGATATTTAATCTGTATCCTTTTGCTGTCATAAACTATAATCCTGATGGCCTGGTTGAGTTCTCTAAATTTTTCTAGGGAACTGTTGAGTCTCTAGATTTTCTTTGGGGCACTCACGCTTGCAGTTGGTGCCAGAAGGGAGGATAGGCTTGGGTATATCGGGACTTTCAGAAGTGAAGATGGATTTGTGTTCCCTGAGTCTTTGCCCTCTGTCACACACTGCTCCGCCCTATCCTTGTCAGGGCCCATCCTTGTAACTCTGACCTTGTACAATAAAACTGCTACGTGGAGAAAGGTGGGGAAAGCCATACCAGCTTTCGCTGTCCCCTTCACAGTTCTGCCTGTTGTCAGGAAAGGAAAATATGTGCTGCTGAATTCTTTCTTCTGTGGCCTTGAGATGTGCAAAATGGACAAATAGAAGCCTAACCTCCTTGCTGATGTAGCCTCATGTGTGCTTAGCCTGTGGTAGCAGAGAGAAGAGGGTAACTACCTGGTGGGGGAGGGGCTAAATGAGGGGATAATCTGTAGGTGGAAAGGGAGGGAACAGTATTTTAGGAATGGCTTCTATTTTATCCTAAACCAAACTCTAGCATTGTTTTTAGTATTCCACAGTTCTCTTTCAGTGCAAGGCATCTGAGGCATCTTTATTACAAAAGATGAGATGACTTAAATCAAAGATTCAATTCATATAATAAGCAAGCTTATCTTATAAGAGTAATTTCATTTCATTTCATTTCATTTATTTGTTTTTTTGGTACCCGGAATTGAACTCAGGACCTTGCACTTGCCAGGCAGGTGCTGTGCTGCTGAGCTAAATCCCTAGACCTAGAGTAATTTCATTTTAAAAAACCTACTACACTGTGCTTGGAGAATAGATAGCAATGCACATTCTTCATTGAATACAGTAATTTAGATTTGGATATATGATTAATTATTATTATTCACTGTAGAAATAATCTGTACAATTTCTTTGTACACTGAGTTAGCACATAGTGAATTATTGCTCCTAGGGGAAACAACGTTAGGTTCTTTCAAGCCTCTTGTGATAGTACTGTCATCAACTGATAAACACATAAATTTGTTTTATGTGTGTTCTGGTCAAAAGGTACCTCATTCAATATCAGTTGTAGATTAATTAACATTGAGCTCGTGTCTAACAGCACTGCAACTCATGCCTGAACAAGGTTATCTAATACGTACATTTTCCTTATTAGGCATATCCCAGCTGTCTTGTGTGCAGAAATACTACATAGTGTATCAGTACTACCCTGGGGGGCCATTTAAACAAAAATCACCAACAAAAGAAAGAAGGTAATGTGGCACTAAATAGATATGAAAAGTACACGTGTTTGTAGCATGAGTGCTGAGATGAGGAGGAGAGCATCATCTGGTTTGACTTCAGATGAGAACTTGCACATGAGGCAGCTCGATTTTTTGTCTCTCAGAACATTCCCACTAATGGCTACTAAAGCACTGTGAGTATTGATTTTGGAGTTATAAATACATTTTAGCAAGTAGGCAAATTCACAAATGCGGAATCCACAAATAGTGAGGATTTTCCAGACTGTCTTATTTCAGAAAAATGCTGATTGCCCTACAAAAATCTTATAAAGGAAATTGGTATTTGGTTGTTATGAATGTATCTGGAAGAAAAGACAGACTGTTCTATCTTTCCCACCCTGGCATTCCAAAAGGGATAGGGCTAGAATCTATCCTTTAGCTTACCTGTTTCATCAAATTTTGCTATGAGAAGTAGTTAGTCTTGATAAGAAATTTGGTTTGTTTTGTGAGGGGTGTTCTATGCTACAGAGCATAAGAATCCTTGTACTCTTTTCCAGGAATAAAAATAGTTCTATGGGGAGAAAGTAAAGAAAGGGAGACCAAGAATAAGGGAAAGGGCAGTTTCTAGGTATTACTGAGAAAAAATCTATTTGTGTGTCTGTCCCAAACAGATTGTGCATAAAGCTATAGATATGGTGGGGTCCTCTTCTCTTGTGATGTGCTTCTTTTCCAGCTATCACCATATGTAATGATGGGATTATACTTTTTGTCCTGCTTGAAAAAAAGCCCTATTTCTTCATATCTGTTATAGAGACTCTATCATCTATCTTAATTACTTCACCAAAAGGTTTTGAAATTGCTATTAGAGCTCATGGGTATCTCTGAACTGAAGATTGTTGTACACTAAGCCTTCCAAGAACAATAATAATGGTAGCTAGTGTTCACTGAAGGCTTTTTGTTTCGGCTTAAGTTCTTTTCTAAGGACTTCACAGCTATGAAGGCATTTAAGCCTTACAACTGGCCTCTGAGATCAGAAATACTATCACCCCCAATGTATGGCTGACGAAACTGAGGTATGGGTTCATGAACTGTCTCTAGAGGCCATACCTATAGTAAATGACAGATTTAAGTCTGAAACAACCAGGCCATAACCTACAGAGCCTATATTCTTAGCATTTAGCCATCACACTATACTTCTTTTTCCTAAGAAGGAAATGAGTCTTGAAATTTAAGTTCAAATTTCACTTGTCCAGATGCAATTATGATGTTTTTAAAAACTGAAGTAAAAGGTGCATAACTGATTATGAAGTAAAAAAAAATAGGATGCGTTTATTGATAATAAATTTTCATAATGTAGTAGCTTTGACTTATACAATGTTTATCATGTAGAGTTTGGTAACAAGGTGGCCCATCTGAAAGCCTTATTGTAGAGCACCTGGAGCAGTGGGAGAGGGAGCGCAGCAGGTAATGAAGGTGACTGTATCACAGAAAAGGATAAGAAGCCGGGGACTGGGGAGCTCAGAGAGGAGTGTAGCAGGGGCAGAAGACCAGAGCCCTGGGCAAGGATGGCCAGGGAGAGGGTGCGATTCCTAGAACCCTGAGGCTAATGCCAGGGTCACTGGTAACCGAAGAAGGGCAGGGTGGACACTAGGTCAAGGGAAACCCTAAGAGAAACCTGAGCCACAATGTAATTCAAGAGGCAGATAGACACTGAGTTTGTATTATGAGAGCAAGACAAAGCAGCCAGAAATGCATGCAAAATGCACACAACGAGACTTTCAAAGGAAAGGATCAAAAATCTAAAGCAGATCAGAAGTCAGTAGTCAGCTGTGGACAAAGTAAGTCTGAAATAGGTGACCAGGCCCATTAGAACCATAGACTATTGGGCCCAGGAAGTCTGTGAGACTGTGTGAATGAGATGCTGCCAATACTGTGGAGCTCTGACTGCAACAAGAAGGGATGAATTCATACAATGATAGGATAAGCCAGGAAAATGGCCCTGTAAGCAGAATTTAAAGGAATTGGGGGTTTGGGGAACACATTTCTTTGAGAACAATGGGTAGGACCTTTAGCTACCTAAGAGTTCTATTTCGTACTCTACATGATTGTTTTATGCTTAAACCAGGACTATATTGCTTAAAACTTTGTTGCCTTGTTGAAAGGCAATGATTAATGGTTTTTCCCCCTGTATGCACCTTAAGCTGATACTTGTTCTCTTAGGTGATGAATGATTTGAGGGATAGAAAAGTGTTGAGAGCTTTGTATAGAACATTAGTGTTTGAATAGGAGAGCAGGAAAGATCTCTACTCCATGCTGGGGAGCACATCAGGAAAATGTTCAGAAGATCTGAACAATTCAACTTTGATATCTGTCCATTCATTGAATGGCCTGGGGACTCACTATGTGCAGGAGTTACTCCAGAGAGACAGATGTGAATCCCACACTCTAGGAGGCTATATTTATCTGCTGCAATTGCTCAGTAAAGCCTTTTTACTTTTGGAGCCACATAAAACTGAAAATATCAGAATGTAGTGAAGTTTAAGGTGTTAGTGCATTGGAGTACTATAGAATAGTGAGGCTAATTTTGGGAAATTGGTACATTCATATAACACATTGATTATTTTCAATCCTGTTGCTCCCATCCCCCTTTCTCGCTCTTCTCATCTCTTTCCTCCTCTTCAAAAATCTACCATCTAGTGTTCTCACTATCTAGCCACTAATTAATTAATTAATTTATTTATGTTTCTCATATGTGAGGGGACATGATATTTAACTTTCTGACTCTGACTTATTTAGCTTAACATGATGGCCTTCAGCACCATCCATTTTCCTGCAAATGACATGATTTCACTATTCTTTATGGCTGAATTACACACACACACACAAACACACACACAAGTCTATCATCTATCATCTATCTATAGACACATTAATATATATCACATTTTCTTTATCCATTCATCTATTGCTGAGTATTTAGGCTGTTTCCACACCTTAAGCATTGTGAGTTGTGCCACTATGTGCATATATCACTATCATATCCTGTCCCTAACTCTCTCAGCTATGTACCCAAGAGAGGTATAGTGCAATTAAATGGATTTCTAGTTTTTTGAAGGACCTCCATGCTGATTCCCATAGTATTGCCCTAGGTTACATTCCCACCAGCAAGGAAGGAGGGTTCCTTTATCCCAGGCATCTTTGTCAGCATCTTTGTTTCTTAAATTCTTGGTGACAACTATTCTGACTTGGGTGAGATGGGATCTAAAAGTAGTTTTGACTTGCATTCCACTAATGGCTGAAGATGTGGAACTTTTGCCATATACTTGTTGGTCATTTATATTTATTTTGAGACGTGTCTATTCAGTTCTTTCCTCACTTATTTGTTGAGTTTCAGGGGAGATTTTTTAGTTCTTTATACATTCTAGACATTAAATGCCAATCAGAGAAGTAGCTAGCATAGTTTTTCTCCCATTCTGTTGGTTCTCCTTACTCTGTGTTTTTCTTTCCTGCACAGAAGCTTTTTTATTTGATTCAGTTCCATTTGTTAATTTGTGCTATTATTTCCTATGCTACTGGAGTCCTATTTAAGAAGTCTTTGGCTGTGCTGTGGCATCAAAGGTTTCCCCTGTGTTATCTTCCAGCAGTTTCAGTTTCTGGTTTTATATTTTTGTCTTTGATCCATTTTGATTTCATTTTAGTACAAGATGATAAATAGAGATCTAGTCTCAATTTTCTACATTTAGATATCCATTTGCCCAGCATTGTATGGGAAAGAGCTGTCCTTTCTCTGTCATATATTTTTGGCCAGTTTGTCAAAAATCAAATGGCTTAAGGTACATTAGCTTGTTTCTGTGTTTCCTGTTCTGTTCCATTGTTCTATATGTCTGTTTTTGTGACATTACCATGTTGTTTTTGTTATTGTGACTTCATAGTATAACAAAATCAGGTACTGTGATGTCTCCAGCATTAATCTTTTTGATCAGAATTGCCTTGCCTATTCTGGGTGTTTTCTAATTCCATATGAATTTTAGAAGGATATTGTCTGGTTCTGTGAAGGATATTGTTGGCATTTTAATATGGATTACATTTAAACTGTGCATCACTTTTGATAACATGGTAATTTTAACAATATTAAGCCCTGCAAGTCCACAAACCTGGGAGGCCTTTTCATTTTTTAATGTTTTCTTTAATTACTTTCTACAATGTTCTGTAATACTTGTTATAAAGGTCTTTCACTTCCTCGGTTAGGCTCTTTATTGTTAATGGAATTGTTTTCCCAATTTCTTTTTCAGTAGGTTAATTATTTATGTTTAGGAATGCTGTTGATTTTTGTATGTTTATTTTGTATTTTGTGAAATTTAATTTTTAAACTCAGTTATGAGCTATTTATTAAGTAAGACTATTCTTCAAGGGTAAAAGATGATTTTCTCTCTCAGGTCTTGGACATTCCTTTTTTTTTTTTCAAAGTTTATTTAAAGGTAAAAGAACAGAAACAAAATAACAAAAACAAAGACAAAAACAAAACAGCTCAAAAACAATAACAGTGATACAGAATTTCAAAACAAGTTGGTAAGAAATTAACAATGGTTGTTGTATTACTATTGTTATCTTCAAAATAGTTGCTTAGATTACCAGATACATGCATGCAAGATTGATCAAACAATTAAACATTAACTGTTCCTTTCAACAAACTAATGGAAATTAGTAGTGCAATTATTCTAGCTACATATATTGTGCATATATATATATTTTTTTCCTCTTCCTTCTTTCTTTTCTCTTTCCCTCATCCCACTTGTTTTTTCTTTTTGAGCAGTTTCTTTCCCTTTCACAATATCCATAGTACTTTTCAGATTTTATTTACCCTTTCAGGTTCTTATACTAGGGAGACAATATGATGTTTATACATGTGGATCTGATTTATTTCACTTATGAGTACGGTCTCTGGTGGCATCCATTTACCTATAAAAGCCTCAAGTTTATCTTTCTCTATAGCTGAGTAATACTCCATTGTATAAAAATACCACATTTTTTATCACCTCCTCAGTTGATAGCATTTGGATTGTTTCCAAGATTTAGCTATGACAAATTGCACTGCTATAAACATGGATGCACATATATCACCATGGTAT
This sequence comes from Chinchilla lanigera, assembly GCF_000276665.1. Classification (NCBI taxonomy): domain Eukaryota; kingdom Metazoa; phylum Chordata; class Mammalia; order Rodentia; family Chinchillidae; genus Chinchilla; species Chinchilla lanigera. The sequence continues at coordinate 3,269,806 of NW_004955418.1, forward strand.
GTTGTTTTCAGTTCTTCTGGAAAAATACCCAGCAGGGGAATAGCTAGATCAAATGGAATCCCCTAATCGTAGTTTTTTGAGAATTCTCCACACTGACTTCCACAACAGTTGTAGCAGTCTACACTCCCACCAACAGTACAGAAGGGTTCCTTTTTCTCCATAGGCCCTCCAGCATTTGTTATTGGTTGATTTCTTGATGATGGCCATTCTCTCTGAGGTGAGATGGAATCTCAGTGTTGTTTTAATTTGCATTTCTTGAATGACTAACGATGTTGAACAGTTTTTCATATATTCATTTGCCATTTGTATTTCTTCACCTGAGAAGTATGTATGCATCTCAGATGCCCATTTTTGGGTTGGGTCTCTGAATTTTGGGGCCCTGAATTTTAAAAAATTCTTTATATATTCTAGATAGAAGTCCTTTGTCAGAGAGATAGTTGGCTAAAATTTTTTCCCAATTTGTGGATTTTCTTTTTACTCTCTTGGTAGTTTCTTTTGATGTGCAAAAACTTTCCAATAAGATGAGATCCAAATTGTTGATTCTTTGAAGTATTTCCCATGTAGTTTGGTTTTTCTTCATGAATTTTCTCTGCCCAGATCTATGTCTTAAAATTTCTACCTACTTTCTCTTCCAGTAGATTTAGTGATTCTGTTTTAATATTTAGATCTTTGATCCATTTTGACTTTTGTTTACTGCATGGTGACAGACATGGGTCTAGTTTCAGTCTTTAGCATGTAGAGAGTCAGTTTTTCCAGCACCACTTATTAAAGAGGCTATCTTTCTTCCAGCGAATATGTTTGGCACCTTTGTCAAAGATAAGGTGGCTGAGTATATTTGTGGTTGTGACTACATCTTCTAGTCTGTTCCATTGATCCTCAGGTCTGTTTTCTTGCCAATACCATGCTGATTTAATTACAGTGGAACTGTAATATAATTTCAAGTCAGGGATTATGATGTCTCCTGACTTGCCTTTGTTACCCAAGATTGTTTTAGTTATTCTGGGTCTCTTCTGGTTCCAGATGAATTTTAGGAATGTTTTCTCTAGATCTGTGAGGCACACTAATGGTAATTTGATCAGGATTGCATTGACTCTGTACAACAATTTTGGGAGTATGGCCATTTTCACAATGTTGGTTCTTCCTATTCATGAGCAAGGGACATCTTTCCAATTTCTGAAATCCTCTTAGATCTCTTTTTTCAGAGTACTGATTCCTAAGTACTTCATTTTTTGGATGCTACTGTGAAAGTATGGTATCCTTAATTTTTTTCTCTGTGTGTTTGTTGTTTGTCTATAGGAATGCTATTGATTTTTGAGTGTTGATTTTGTATCCAGCTACACTACTCAATTTGGTTACTAATTGTAGGAGTCTTCTCGTGGAGTTTTTGGGGTCCTCCATGTAGAGTATCATGTCATCTATGAATAATGATAATTTCACTTCTTCCTTTCCTATCCTTATTCCTTTTATTTTTCTCTCTTGTCTTATTGCTCTGGCTAATGTTTCCAGAGCCATGTTGAATAGGAATAATGATAGTGAACATGCTTGTCTTGTTCCTGATTTTAAGGTGAAAACCTGTAGTTCTCTTTTTTGGTGAGTCTTCTTCTGGCTTTGGTATCATGGTAATACTTGCCTCCAGGATGAGTTATGCAGGATTGCTTCCCTTTCT
>NW_004955418.1:3272209-3314944 GCF_000276665.1 Chinchilla lanigera
TTATTTCCAATTTCATTGCACTATGGTCTGACCATATGTTTGGGGTAATTTCAATCCCTTTCATTTACTTAAGCATGTTCTATGTGTTATTATATGATCTATTTTAGAGAACATCCGTGTGCACCTAAGAAGAATGTGTATTCTAATGTTGTTGTTTGGAGCACTCTGTAAGTCTATTTGTTTGTAAGTTTGGTTTAGTTCTGTTATTTCTTTGCTGATTTTTTGTCTAGTTGATCTATTACTTTGTGACAATGAGGTGTTAAATCCCCCATTACAGTTGTGTTATTCCTTATTTGACTTTTCATGTCTGTTAAAATTTGGCTTATATAGTTGGGTGCTCCTACGTTTGGTGCATATATATTTATGATTGTTATCTCTTCCTCTTGCATTTTTCTCCTAACAAGTATGTAGATACTCTCTTTATCTCTTTTGATTATTTTTGGTTTGTAGTTCACATTGTCTGCTACCAGAATTGCTACTCCTACTTTTTTCTGGGTTCTTGTCACATGGAGTATTGTTTTCCATCCTTTGATTTTCAGTCTATGAATTTCCTTCTGAGTTAAATGTGTTTCTTGTATACTGCATATTGTTGGATTTTGTTTCGTGATCCACTCTGTGAGTCTGTTTCTTTTGACTGGTGAATTGAGGCCATTTACATTAATGGTTAACACTGATATGTATTGGCTTATGTTTGTCATATTTTCCCACTGTTGGTTCCCTACTTTCCCCCTCTGTTTAATTGCTCCCCCTTGCTTGATGGTTCCTTTGTATTGTTCTTGGAAGACTAGTCATTTTTATCTCTTTCTTGAATATCTTTCAGTACTCTTTGTAGGGTTGGTTTAGTGGTCATGAATTTCTTCCGTTGTTCTTTGTTGTGAAAGTATCTTATTTCTCCGTTAATTTTGAAAATAGTTTTGCAGGGTTCATCAATCTGGGTTGGAAGTTGTTTTCTTTCAGGACCTGAAATACTTCACTCTAAGCTGTTCTTGACTTGATGGTTTATGTTGAGAGATCTGACATGATTCTAATGGGTTTTCTCTCATAGATGATCTGTTTCTTTTGTCTAACACCTTTTAATCTTTTTTTTGATGAATTTCTGAGATCTTGGTTATTATGTGTCTGGCTGTAGATTTATTTTGCTTATGGCTAATTGGAGTTCTATATGACTCACTTACTGTATGTCAGATTCTTTTCCTATGCTTGGGAAATTTTCTGCTATTTCTTCTGCATATAGACTTTTTATGTTATTCATATTGCCTCCTGCTTTTTCATTAACACCTATCAGTCTTATATTGTTTTTCCTTGCCTCATCTTGCCGCTGTTGACTTGTTATTTCTTGGTTCCTTATTATTTTTGAGAAATGTTTTCTTCCACAATCACTAGCTGCAATGCTATCTTTAAGCTCTGAAAGTCTATCTTCAGTTTCACTCAAGTGGTTTTGCCACCTTTCAATTAAATTTTTATTTCCTGGATATCTCTTTGAATCTGTTTCATGCATTCTAATTCTTCCTTATATTGTTCATTCAAGGTTTCATATTTTTCTGTGCTCCTCTATTTTTTTTATCTATGTCTTCCTTTGATATACTGAGTAATTCTTTCATCACAGTTGTCATTTCTTTTTTTATCTGAGAGATTATTTTTGATCTGATTTCTTTTATAGCCTGATGCAGTTTTTGTTTTTACTTTGGTTGTTATCATTTCAGAAATTTAAGGTGTGTGACTTCCAAGTTCTATGTTGATGTCTCCTGGACTTGTTCTGGGTGGGGTGGAGGTCTGAGATTACATTTTGCTCCTTTGTCTTGTTATTTTCTGACTTTCTTTCTTTCTTTCTTTCTTTCTTTCTTTCTTTCTTTCTCTCTTTCTTTCTTTCTTTCTTTTGGTATTGGAAATCAAACTCAAGACCTTGCACTTGCCAAGCAAGGTGCTGTACTGCTGAATTATATTCTCAGCTTTAACATCTTGTCATTTTCAAAGTAGGAGGCAGAGAGACAAGCCTCACCCCTCCTGGGCAGCTCAACGAAGGTCCCCAGGTTCCTTGGAATGCAGAGCCACTCTGTCATGGCGGCAGGAGGCAGAGCTGTGACCCTAGCCTTCCGGGCAGCTCACTGAAGGTCTCTGGGTTCTCCAGGGGTCATACTTGTTCTGCAATACTGGCAGAAGGCAGAGCATTGATGGGCTTGGACATTCTTAAATCGTTTGTCATGTAAGCAAAAAGGCAGGAAATGAGGACAAGATGTAGACTCTGGACCATCTGCGAGGAGGAACTTTATCAGGGGGTCTCAGGAAAACCTGTCTACCTGGAGGAGAGCCAGGACCCTCCCATGGATGGGAGTAGTTTGTTTCCTGTTCATGGAAACAGCTTTTCAGCCAGTCAGAGACACCTGTATGAATCTAGAGCTACTTACCCAGAAAGTAGTTATGGCTAATCAGATTATAATTCACTTTCTTTGTGACATTTCAATTATTTTACTATGTACCTTTAGCAAAGAAAATATTATTACAAGTTGATCCAGGCTTATTGGCACACATCTACAGTTCCAAAATTCTGGGAGGCTGAGATAGGAGGATCCCAAGTTTGAGTCCAGTCTGAGGAACTAAGTAACTTAGTAAGACTCTGTTTCAAAAAAAAATTAAAGGGAAAAAGGTCTGAGGATTTATCTCAGTGCAATAACTCAATCAAGCTGAAGTACCATACACAGACAAAAGTTGCCACTTGGTTTCTCTTTTCACTGTAAGAAATTAAAGTGGTTGTGATCATGCACTTGAGACACAACTATGAGGGCAAAGTAGCAGTGGCTTCTCTATTGTGTTGAATAATGTCTTTTGCAAATTCACATCCTCCCTAGAATGTAAACATGTGAACTCATTTGGAAATAAAATCACAGCAGATGGAATTAGTTGAGATGACAATATACTGGAATAGAGTGGGCCTTTAATCCTACATGACTGCATATTTCTTTTTCTCTTTAAAAAGATGCATACAGAGACAGATAGAGGGTATTCCTTTCTAGTACATTTTACATTTTGAAAAAGAGATGGCCATTACAATTTTAATCTTTATTTTGAATGTTGTGGTTTTAAGAATACTCTCACCCCAAAATAAGTGCCTTTATTTTTTCTCCATATTTCTTTTTAATTTTATTCCATTGGCATAGGAGAAACTCAATCCCCATCAAAGTTTTTTTCTTCTACTGCCTTGGAGTTATTGCTGAGGTTTAGGACATGTGTATATGAAGCACTAGGGTATGGAAAGTGGTATGGCTGCAATCCCCTTTGTGCTGGCAGCATCTTTCCCTGATGAAGTCTATTGGGAACCAGTCCTCCCATTGTGTCCCAGTCCTTGGTCTCCGGCAGTCACTAGTGAGATTTCCTTGTTCCTTTGCTCATGGATTTTCAAATCCATTGATCTTCTAATGCTAAGTCCCCCCTATATTGGGTTATGGGCTTTCTGGGAGGTTGCCTAAGGGTCTCTTTGTCTACAATCAGTAAGCATTGAGTCTTATGCTTCGAGGTCAGATATAATAGTTATTTTTGTCTGCTTTCTGCTGTTGCCTCCCTCCCATATGACCCTGAGCAGAATCTAGCTGCTCTGAGTACAATGTAGAGAAGAGAAAGGTGGGGAATAATAGGGAAAATGATTAGTTTATTTAAAAAAAATACATATATTTATACTCCAGGAAAATAATTCCTAAAATTATGTGAAAAAGCCTATGAAAATACTATTTCTTTTCTAAGTAACCCCTTGTGTCCCTCTTACTTACCTCACACACTCCACCGTGATTCATGTCCTTATCCAAATTGTGTTTCCCCAAGTACAATGGCATCCACAGCAAATAACATCTGGCTGGAAAGGCTTTCCAAAATCATATAAGCAAGTTTGGCTGTAGCTACTGCCTTCTCATCTGGAGGTTGTTGCTTGTTCTTCCATGGCAGGTCTATTGTCTTCAGATTCCTCAGCCACCTGTGCTGGCACAGTTCTTCACCTGAGATAAACCTGTGCTGGATTTCACAAATAAGGTGCCACATGACTCTTTGCTTAAAACAGCAGATAATATAGACTGGTTCCAGCATAGAATTTCAAGGAAAAAATCTCTGAGCAGCTCATGTGTATCTTGAGGGAGAAATTAGGCTAAGGGCACTCAAGTCTTTCCAGGTCCTATGTAGCTCTGCTCAATAGTCCCTTTCTGGTTTTTGAGACTATCAAATTCATCTGCACCTTCTAGAATAGTAACTCTGGGTTCTTTTAAAGAATGCATTCAACCTTGTAGTGTCCATCTTTGAACATTACATTGAGAAAAGGGAATGGTTTGGATTTCTTAAGCTCTTAGAAATTGAGGGACTCAGTGATATCCTTTCTGGACTTGCTGAATAGTTGGTTATGGGAAATTAGGAAAGCTACAGACAAGGAATCTCTCAAATCAGAAAAAACTGGAACTCAGAATGTTAGGAAATGATGGGTGTGGGTGAAAAGAATGTAGTCATTCTGTCCTTGGCCCAGATGGCAATAGTCTCTTTCAATAAAGGATAATGGGTAATGGGTTAAGAGAGAACAAGGCTGGGAGGAGTCCAAACAGATTTGCCAGCCACTCATGCCAAGGTGTAATATTTTGTTACTTGATCACTTATAGGCCATTCCATAATTGTTGCATCTACTTTTTTCAGGAATTCTTTTTTTAATACAAAATACCTAAATGACAACATGCCTTGTTTGTACTAAGGCAACTTTAGAAAAGCATTTGTGTCTCCTTGAATCAGCTTTATAAAAGCAGCCTCCCTTCCTGGGTGTTGGAGATGGTGAAAGCAGCTAGAATCAAAGAAGAGCCATGAGTATAGAAAAGAAATTGAGATTACTTATATATCCATCTGTATATGTTTGTTTCCATAAATCACTTTCCACTGAAGTCTTAAAGCATTGAGTAGTTTGACTTGAATCCAAAATAAAAAGTTCCTTCACAGTTGCAATGCTATGGAGAAGTTAGAAACCCCATTTCTGAAGCATCTTTTCATTTGGGGCATGTCAGATTTGGCCCAACCCTAAGGCAGAAACTTTTACCTTATGGGACCTTTCTGGTTAGAACAAGTCCTAATCAACTCTTGCAAGTGATCTTCCTGTTCACTCTAAGAGCTTGGGGCTTCATATACTTGGCTTTTTGGACAAACAGTATAGAAACCAGGGATTCTGTTGCCAAAGCACTATCAGGAAGAGAGTTTTGGCTTCCTTGACAGTCCTGGTTAAATCATAGGTGAATTATGTGACCTTTTAGTTGGCACAGACATGCTAATTCAAATTATGTACAAAACATCAGTATTTCAAAAACCTATATAAGAAATTTTCTCCCATAACAAATATTTTAGATAAAAAATATTAAAATAAGCCTTGAAAATAAAATTAAAAACCCTTGAAAATAAGCTGTTATTATTTAAAGGAAATAAAGAAACTACTTAGAATGTTTTTTTGGGTGTATAGAAGTCTGCATATTTCTTAACCAATGTGTATGGATCCTATTTTGCTCCTAATTAAATTCTGATAATCCTCAACTTCCATTTGTTTGCTTGATATCTACGTCTAAACTTAGACATTTTTGGTTACTCAAATAAAGCCTGTGACTGCATCACTATAGGATGACTATGTTATTTTGAATGTAGTATTTTGGATTATTTAGGCTAATACATTCATGCTAATACATTCCATTCAGTATATACAACGACGAGTTCCTTCTCGTACACACCAATGCTTTTATGTACTGTATAGGACACTTGTGCTCCAAGAAATGCTCATAATTATTTTTGTTAGAAAAAGAAAGCATAGAGTGGCAATCTGCTGTCACCCTACATTTGTGAAATTCTGGGTTAAACAAGAACTGTACATATCTTTTTGCAGAAAGAATTCACCAAAGACTTTAATGTGCTATATGTATATTTTGAATGCCAATTTCTTCCCCTCCTCCTTTTAAATAAAATATCAGTTAATGTAATTCATGACACTCTTCCTATAAAAATTTGAGAAACAGTATTCTAAGGATACAAGGAGACACAATGGGTTTAATCATAACCAGAGTGATTCTCAGCTTTATGGAAAGTGAAGCCCTGAGCAACTGTCATCTCCTTTTTTCAGAAGGGCTATGAGAAAACTATCCATGTATCTCAGACAGCTTTGTATAGTCTTTCAAAAAAGGAGAGAATAAATCAGACAGCTCATGGAGGATCCTGCTTTTCTCTGGTCTTAGCATGCAGTCTTTTAGAACATCTTATTGGTGAATACTCCTTTTCTGAAAAGGTCAGAAAATCTAATCTTAGAAAGTCTATGAATTATCGAGTGCTCAATAATAAATTTCCTAAAACTTAGTGGTTTAGAAAAATAAACATAGATTATGTCAGTTTTTATGAATTAGGAATGCTGGAGGGGCTTATGAAGTTACAGTTATGAGATGGGCGGAAATTGCATTAATCTGAAGGCTTGACTAAGGCTAGAGTATCTTCTGGTAGGACTCACCTTCATGTCTGCTGGCAGGTGTCCATGTCAGGTCTTTATCATGTAGACCTCTCCGTAGGCTGCTTGGCTGTCTTCCTCATGTGATACCCAGCTTTACCTGCTCTGGGTGATCAAGAGAGTGAGTACAGAACAAGCCACAATACATTTTAAGAACTAGTCTTTGAAGTTTCATATCACTACTTTTGTTTTATTCTGTTTGTTAGGAGTGAGTTAGTAAGTCCAATTTGTTATATTCAAGGGAGGGGAAATAGGCTGCACTTATAATAGTAAAAAAATCAAGTTGCATCCATCTGCCTATGAATGACTTAAGTTTATCTGACTTTATGGCAGAGTAGTTATCTTGCCTAGTGTAAAAGAATTGGGTTAAGTGCTTTTCATCTATTTTTAAAAATTGTTTTAGTTAATGAGAAAAAAATAAAAATAACAAAAGAACAGAGTTTCAAAACAGGTTAGTAAGAGAGTTACAATGAAGGCCTTTGTAGTATTCAGAGTAAAAGATAAAGGCATGATATCTTGTCCAAACAATATTAGCACAAAACCCTTCTTTTCAATGAACTAAGAGAAACTAACTGTATAACTATATTAACTATATTGAGTATAAGTGTATTTTTTTCTTTTTCCCTTTCTTTCTTTCCCCTTTCTCCCATCACAGTTTTTCTTTTCTTTTGAACAGTTTCTGTCCAATTCATAATATCTATTTTATGGTTTGAACCTTATTTACTCATTCAGTTTCTCACACTAGTAAGACAATATGATGTTTGCGCATATAGGTCTGATTTATTTCACTTGTGAGTATGGTCTCCAGTTGCATGCATTTACCTACAAAAGTCTCCAGTTTATCCCTCTCCATGGCTGAGTAGTACTCCATTACATAAAAAAAATTACATCTTTTTTATCTATTCCTTGGTTGATGGGCATCTGGGTCGTTTCCAAGATTTAGCTATTGCAATTTGTGCTACTGTAAACATGGGCGCACATATATCAATGTGGTATGATGTTTTAATTCTTCAGGGAAGATACCCAGAAGGGGAATAGCTGGGTTTAATGGGACCTCTAATCCTAGTTTTTTAGGGACTCTCCACACTGGTTTCCACAATGGTTGTAACAGTCTGCACTCTCACCAACAGTGGAGAAGTGTCCTTTTTTCCCCACTGTCCTGCCAACATTTGTTATGGGTAGATTTTTTGGTGATAGCCATTCTTTCTGGGGTGAGATGCAATCTCAGTGTTGTTTTAATTTGCATTTCTCGAATGACCAATGATGTTGAATATTTTTTTTTGTGTATATATTTGTCATTTGTATTTCTTCATCTGAGAAGTGTATATTCATTTCAAATGCCCATTTTGGGCTGGGTCTTTAAATTTGGGGGGTCTGATTTTTTCAATTTTTTATATATTCTAGATATAAATCCTTTGTCTGAGGGCCAACTGGATTTTTTCCCCACTCTGTGGGTTGTCTTTTCACTCTGTTGGTGATTCCTTTTGTAGTACAAAAGCTTTTTAATAAGGTGAGGTTCCATTTGTAGATTCTTTGTAATGTTTCTCTTGTTTTGTTCCCTGGGTTTTGTTCATGAAGTCTCTGCTCATGCCTGTATCTTTGAGATTTCTACCTCTTTTCTCTCCCAGTAAATTTATCTTTTAATATTTAGATCATTAATTCATTTTGGCTTTAGTTTAGTGCATGGTGATAGACATGGGCCTAGTTTTAGTCTTTGGCATATGGAAAGCCAGTTTTTCCAGGATCATTTATTAAAGAAGCTATCTTCCTTCCAGTGAACATTTTGGCTCCTTTGTCAAAGATAAGGTGGCTCAACGTGTTTGGGTTGTGTTTGCATCTTCTATTGTGTTACAGGGATCCTCAGGTCAATTTTTGTGCCAGTACCGTGTTGATATTATCACAGTAGCTTTGTCGTATAATTTCAGGTCTGGGATTGTGACGTCCCCTGACTTGCCTTTGTTGCCCAGAATTGCTTTTGCTATTCTAGGTCTCTTCTGTTTCCAAATGAATTTTAGGGGTGTTTTCTCTATACCTGTGAGGTATGCTAATGTATTTTGATCAGAATTGCATTAAGTCTGTATAATAGTTTTGGGAGTAAGGCCATCTTCACTCTGTTCTTTCCTAGCCAAGATCAAGGGATATCTTTCTGTTTTGTGATCTCCTCTTTTAAGGTACTGTAATTTTCACTGTAAATATTTTTAGCATTCTTTGTTAGATTGGTTCCTCGTATTTCATTTTTTAGATGCTATTGTGAAGGGTGTGCTTTCCCTAATTTCTCTCTCTGTGACTTTGTTGCTTGTGTACAGAAATGTTACTGATTTTTGAGTGTTGAATTTGTACCCTGCTACACTACTGAATTTGGATATGAGATCTACAAGTTTTTGGTGGAGTTTTGGGGGTCTTCTATGTAGAGTATCATGTCATCTGCAAATAATGATAATTTAAATTCTTCCTTTGCTGTCATTCCTTTTATTTCTCTGTCTTGTATAATTGCTCTGGCTAGTATTTCCAGAACTATGTTGAATAGGATTGGTGATAGTGGACATCCTTGTTTTGTTCCTGATTTTTGAATGAAAGCTTTCTTTTTTTACCATTTAATACGATGTTCACTGTTGGTTTGTCATAGATGGCTTTCATCACATTAAGGTAAAGACCATCTATTCCAATTTTCTGTAGGGTTTGTATCATGAGTGGGTACTGAACTGTGTCAAATGTTTTTTCTGCATCTATTGAGATGATCATATGATTTTTGTCTGTGGTTATGTTAATATGGTGCATTACATTTATTGATTTGCATATACTTAACCATCCCTACATCTCCCCGCCCAAACCTACTTTGTCATGATATATAATCTTCCTGATGATTTTCTCAATTCTGCTTGCTGGTATCTTGTTAAGGTTTCTTGCATCTATGTTCTTTAGGGAGATTGGCCTGTAGTTTTCCTTTTTTGGTTCCACTCTTCTCTTGTTTTGGAGTCAGAGTAATACTTGCTTCCAGGAATGATTTTGGAAGTACTGCTTCCATTTCTATTCCTTTGAAGAGTTTCAGGATTAGAGGCATTAATTTTTCTCTAAATTTCTTGTAGAATTCAACAGTGAATCTGTCGGGTCCTGGGCTTTTCTTTGATGGTAAATTTTTAATTAATTTTCAATTTCATTGGCTGATATTGTGTTATTTAGAATTTTTATATCTACTTTGTTTAGTTTTAGTAATTCGATTGTGTCTAGGAATCTGTCCATTTCTTCTCTATTTTCTATCTTATTAGAATATATGTTCTCATAGTAAGTATTGTTGATCTCCTGGATTTCTGTGGGATCTGCTGGGATTTTCCCCTTTTCATTCCTAATTGCTTGAATTTATGTTTTTTTTTTCCTCTTTCTGATGAAGTTGCTAATGCTTTATTAATTTTATCTATTCTTTCAAAAACCAACTTTTCATTTCATTGATTCTTTGTATTGTTTACTTAGTCTCTATTGCATTAATTTCTGCTCTTATCTTTGTAATTTCCTCCCTCATACAAGCTTTGGGTTTTATATGTTCTTTCTTTTCTAGAAGTTTGAGGTTCAACAATACATTGTTTATTTGAGCTCATTCTGTTTTCTTGATGTGTGAGTTCATTACTATAAATTTCCCTCATAGGTTTCTTTCATCATGTCCTATAAATTTTGGTATTTGTATCGGCATTATTGCTTAATTGTATATACTGTTAATTTTGTCTTTAATTTCCTCTGTGACCTATTGGTTGTTCAGAAGGGTGTTGTTTAATTGCCACGTGTTTATGTAGTTTTTGTGATTTCCTTTTTCATGGTTTTCCAGCTTCATTGTGCAATGGTCAGATAGTAATGCATGGGATGATTTCAGTTCCTCTATATTTACTTAAACATGCTTTTTCAGCAAATATATGGTCTATTTTGGAGAAAGTCTCATGTGCACCAGAGAAGAATATGTATTCTGATGTTTGGGGTGGAACCCTGTAGACATCTACCCAGTCCACTTATTTACAGGCTTGGTTTAAATCTAATATTTCTTTGTTGATTTTTTTTTTTTTTTTGTCTAGCCGGTATTTGTGAGAATGGGGTATTAATGTCTTCCATTACAATTGTGTTAGTGCTTATTTGGTTTTTCTTGTCTGTTAATATTTGTTTTATGCAGTCGGGTGAACCTGTGTTTGGTGCATAAATCTTTATGATTTTTATCTCTTCATCTTGGAGTTTTCCTTAAGTATGTAGTGACCCTTTTTGTCTATTTTGATCAGTTTTGCCTTAAAGTTTGCATTGTCTGCAAATAGAATAGCTACTCCTGCTTTTTCTGGGTTCCTATGTCATGAAGAATTGTTTTCGACCCTTTGACTTTTACTCTATGAATTTCTTTTTGGGTTAAGTGTGTTTCTTGAATGCAACATGCTGTTGGATCTTGGTTCTTGACCCATTCTACCAGTATGTTTCTTTTGATTGGTCAGCTGAGACATTTACTTTGATGTTTATAACTGCTATGTATTGGCTTTTCTTTTTCATGTTGTTTTCCTGTTATTTACTCCCTGTCTTTCCCATCTGTTTCATTGCTTGCCCTGCCTGGCAGCTTCTTTCTATTGGTGTTCTTGTGTTTGTGGTTGTTTATTGTCCCTGTTATCTCTTTCCAGTATATCCTTGAGAGCATTCTGTAGAGATGGTTGGGTGGTCATAAATTTCTTCAGTTGTTCTCCATGGAAGTATCTTATTTCTCCATCAATTTTGAGATATAGTTTTGCAGGATACATCAATCTGGGTTGAAGATTGTTTTCCTTTGGGGCTTCTGCTTACTCCAAGCTCTCCTTGACTTGTGAGTTTGTATTGAGAGGCCTGCTGTGATTCTGATGGGTTTTCCTTTATAGGCGATATGTTTCTTTCTTATTTTAATATTTTGTTGTTCTGTTGAATTTTTGGACTCTTGATTATTATACGCCCTGGTGTAGATTTATTTTGGTTGTGGTATTTGTAATTCCATATGCTTCATTTCTTTGTATGTCAAATTCTTTAGCTATGTTTAGGAAGTTTTCTGCCATAATTTCTTTTTTTTTTTTATTCCAGTACTGGGAATTGAATTCATGACCTTGTACTTGCCAGAGCAGGCATTGTGCAGCTGAGCTAAATCCCCATTCCTATGCCATAATTTCTGTGAAGAGGTTTTTAATGGCATTTGCACTGTTTGCAGCTTTCTCACTGATTCCAGTCAATCTTATGCTGTTCTTCTTTCTTTCATTCTGGAGATTTAGATTGGTTTTTCATAGTTTCTTGTGATTTTTAAGATATCTTTATTTTCCTCATTGCTAGTCACATTTCTGTCTTTTTTTTTTTTTTTTTTTTTTTTTTTTTTTATACGAGATCCTGGTAGGTGACTGGAGTTCAGACGTGTTTTTCTCCGGTACCGGGAACCGAACTCACGACCTTGCGCATGCCAGGCAGGCGCTTTTGCCGCTGAGCTAAATCCCCAGCCCCTATTTCTGTCTTTTATATCTGATATTCTCTCCTTGCCTTCATTCAGGATGCTGCATATGGAGTTTCTAATCTCCTGCATTTCTGTTTGGATCTGTTTCATTAATTCCCTTTCTAGTCTATATTTGGCATTCATGGTTTCCATCATTTTTCTCAGCTCCTCTATTTGTTTATCTGTGTTTGTTTTAGTGTCTTTTATTTTGATAATCATTTCTTTTTGTACCTTAGAGATTATTTTTTCTATGGCCTCTTCCATTTGTTTTTTCACTTCTGCTGCTATCATTTCAGAGAGTTCCATTTGTTGTCTTCCGATTTCCTCTTTCTCTTGGTACTCTGGATTTGTCCAGGGTGGGTTGAGCATTTGGGATTGCATTTTGCTTATTTATCTTCTCGTTTTCTATTTTATTTTGTTTTCTATGTTGGTGCTTATAGATTTCTTATGTTAGACAGCCTTATCACTGGTATCAAGGTTTCTTAGGAGGTGTCTGTTCCTACAGATGTCTTCTAGATGTAGGTGATTCTTGGTCTTCATGTCTATCCCAAGAACCTACCTTCTCAATATATCAAGTCCAAGTAGTTGCTATCAATTTGACTTAGGGCCCATTCCTTTGGAACTGGACTATGGTGATGGTTATGACCCCTTTCAATCACAGTGTTGTCATAAAGGGGGCAAAAACTTATTATAGTGTGTATGCCATCCTGGTTAAAGTAGTTCACTTGGCAAAAACAATAGACTCAAGTACAGCCTGGCTACTAACAAACTGTGGTAAGTATTAACCTGGGATCTATAACCATAGGAGAAAGGTCTATGGAAATGTAATATAATCCAACTCATAGCAGGAGCTTGTATGCAATGATTTTTCCACTTAGAAGAGTGACTTTATCTTTGGGGGTGTTTAGGAGGATAGGTAGTAGGTTGGAGAGATGAATGAGGGTAAATATAGAAGGAGCAAGGTTGGAGAGCACAAGATGATCATGCAGGTTTTGGATAACTGTGGGATACTGGGGGCAAGGATTGGAAGAGAAGGCCTAGGGATTTTGAAGTGAACAAGAAAGAGAAGAGAAAATGTTTACTGACATGAAAGTATCATAAATTTAAGTGAGATAGTTGACAAAAGAGATGAAGAGGAGAAATAGACTAAAACAAAAAGAAAGATTAGGGATTACATGTTAGCTCTTATTGCTAATGTTGCAGGGGATATTTCCACATCTCTAGTTCTGCCTGTCTATCATGTGTGCCTTTGCAGGGCCCTACTGCGTTGCTTGTGTTCCCGCAGGTCTCTGGGCCCTGAGTCCCACCAGTGGAGGGAAGGAGGGGTGGATCTTAGACTTCTCTTTCCAGCCATGTAGTCCGGGGTCAGTGGAAGAAGGGAGTAGCCAAACTCACACCTCCTCTCACCAGCCAAGGCACCACGGTTCAAAGGAGGAAGGGAGGCATTGAACTCACACTCCTCCTACAGCAGTGCAGTCAAGAGGTACTGGGGAAGGGAAGGCAGGTGCTTTTCATTTGTAGGCTTTTATTTATTCATTTGTTCATTAACTTACTTACTTGGCTATGAGTGTATCCCAGGGATTCTGTTTCCCATCATTCAAGGAGTCACGGAAGTACTGGGAATGGAAAACATGGTTTGCCACACAAAAATTACCTTGAGAAATTGAGTGGTACAGACATTTCAGTTCACAGAATTAATTCTGTAAGGATTTTTCCAGTCCCCCAAATGTGTAAAGATTGGTCACTGTTTGGATTTGTTTTCTTATTGGATGTTGTATCTGCCTGCACATGTTAGAGGAAGATTTTTATTTGATATCAATTTAACAATAATCAGAGACCCTAGCTTCCTAGTTTAAAAGTTTCTAAATATTTGTGGCCAGCATAAGCTCCATGGAGAAAAGAGTAAGAAAGGCCTCTGCTCTGAGACCAGAGCTCTCCAGAGGTGGTTTGCTGGATTGGGTCCCAAAGCCTGAGGATGACCGCAGCAGAAGTGGGAGCTGAGGACTCAGTATCTCTCCAACCCGCTAGCTCTTTATAAAATGCCTCTGCAACATTCCTTAGTGTTTTAAAGTTTGCTTTTTCTTGGATTGTATATTTGCTCTGAGTAGCATAGCACTTTATAAAATATTAACATGTCAAATTAAATGCAATAATTTGCCAAGATTAATTTTGAACTAAAGACATTGTAGAGCACCGTAGAATTTAAACTATTAGCCAAAAACAGTAGAATTCAATGTGTAGTCCAAAATCTTAGTACTGTTTGCCAAATGATCATTTTCCTTTTGTTGTTACTCTCGCTACCATTTTAGTGCAAAATGATACAAACATTAGGTATAAAACATACATGTGGAATTATCATACGGGAATATGTTTTCTATGATAGGAAAATGTGAATATAATGATTGAAAGAGTACCGAGTTAGATATTATTCTAGAAAATGTTGTCTATTTGTAAATGGAAAACATGCTAGGGGAGCACGAAGATTTTCCAGTGGGTGTATAAACTGGGTTCTTTCTAAAGAATAAACTCCTGTTCTTTAGCTTCTAAATGTATTTTTTTTACAACATGGTCAACTACGAATATGCCTGTGTCTAGAGGTTCTGTCTTTCTGCTACCTCTTTTATAGCTGCCTTTCTTCTACCCTACCAGTTCTAAATTTGACTATGGTGCATTGCATAGAAATTACCTGATAAGGTGCCCAAGGGACATCTTGAGACTTCATAACTCTTGAGGAAGCATTATATAGAAGACAAAACGAGCTTCCAGCAGAAAACTAATAAAAGGGGTAACACATTAACTCATCAGGCCTCAAATTCATGGCAAGACTTCATGTCTTCTCTATCTCTTTTAAAAGTTGAATTCAGAAATCTGATAGTTAACACAGGGAAATAAACTAACATAATAATCACTTCAATTCAAATAGAGTTACGCTTTTTTTCCCCTTGCAAAAATCAATCTGCTCAGAGTGTGTGCTTTGCTCAGTTTCTGAGATCAGAAGGGATTGGGTGCATTCAGGGTGCTATGTCTGGAGACTTTGCTCAATTTCAAATCAGGAATTTTGTTTACAATTTTCCTTATAAAGCCAATTTCTAAAAATTAAAAAACAAGATGCTTCAAGATTTTGAAGAAACTATATGTAAAGAGTCTATATTATCTGGCAGAAATCACCACCTTGGCAACTATTTAAATTGATGATAAAAATTCTGAGTATTAACTTAAAATTCCGTGGGATGAAAATAGTTGTGAGATCCTTCTGGGGCACATTAGAGAGGATAGATTTGAGGAGCATGTTCTGGAATGCCAAGAGGGAGCAGGAGTTGTTTATGCATGCCTGTCAAGTGCGGAGCACATTGGCTTCATCCTGTCTCCTCCTCCCTCTGTCTTCCTCCTGGTATTTTCTTCAGTAGAGTTCTGTTTGCTGCCTTTTCCAGCCTGGGGATCACAAGGCCCCAGGCCTGCTCACAGCCCTGTTCTCTATCTCCACTTGGTTTTACTTCCTCCGAGCCTGCATGCCTGAAGCATGAATCTCATCATTCAGCTCATCTTTTGAATTCGTCAGCTAGCTTATAGAACGGACACTGGTCATTTTGACTGTGCATCAGGTGGTTTAAAAATTCCCCCACTTTTTTAGTTTCAATTGGATGCTGAGCCTATCTTCTGTGATAAATTCTAAATACTCAAGGAAGTCCCTTTCTAGTTCCTCACAATAGTACCCATCATGCTTAAGTACTCAACCTTAGTCCTCAAGCCAATCTGCTGAAGTTGGTGCTGCTGTTATGAATTTGCTACAGTTGAGGAAGTTGAAGGGTAAGTACCTCATCATTATATATATATCTATATCTGTATCTGCATAGATATAGATATCTCAAGTAATTGGAACGATCAAGATGTGAACTCAAAGAATCTGACTCCAGGGTCTAAGATTTTAGTCACCACGCAAAGGCAACGTCTCAAACAGTCACATTCCTACTCAAAAACTGTCTTGAAACAGTCACATTCCTATTCAAAAACTGGTATTTCAGAGAAATGATGTTAGGTGACTCCATCTAGGGTTGGGGAGGGCCACTGTGGCCATCACAGAGACTTGCCCAAGGCAGCAGTGGCAGGGATCCCAGTGACAGCGGGTGGAGTCCAGGGTTTCCTGGGGGTGTTTGGTATAGGTTCCACAGTTTGGAGGACTCAGCAGGGGCAGAAAAACCACCTCTGGGAATGACTGTGATGTTGGCTCTGGCTATGCCTTCTACCTGGTTCTCACACTCTGTGGGGCTGAGAAAACCTCTCTGTCTTGTCTCTGTCTCTGTCTCTGTCTCTGTCTCTGTCTGTCTGTCTGTCTCTCTCTGTGTTTCTTATCTATGTATTTATCTATCTGTCTATCTATGTATCTATTTAATCATTATCTATTGCATCTATAAAGTATGTATGTGCATGCAGCTACATTTACCACTATATAGTATATATCATAAGCAGCTCCTATATATTATATTAGTCAGAAAAGGCTCTTACTATTTACAATGGAAGACCCTGATGGTGAGCTTTTAAAGATGAGTGGAGCATCCTTATGTTGATATCCTTTGTAGCTCTCAGAAAAAATGCCCTGCATGGAGCAGGTGCTCAAAACACATTGTTTTCATAACTAATGAATGAACTGCTGCCCAACAAGATGTCAGTAGATGATAATGACTTATAAGGGCAACTTCCTGGTAATATTAGCATTTAGATGCAAAGCCCCTTCATGATTTAAGGCCGCGGTTATAACCCACTAATGGGCCCAAGATCAAGTTAGTTGGTTGAGACAGTATTAAAAAATGAAATAGAATTAATTATAATAGAAAACAATGGAATTTATTACAAAAAGAACAAACAGTATTTAACATTTTTCTTTTCTTTTCCTTTCTTCCCTCTTCCTCTCCCTGTATTCCTTTCTTTTTTGTGATACTGAGGTATTGAACAACTCAGGAGGTGCTGAGCTACATCCCCATTCCTTTTTAATATTTAAATTTTGAGATAGCATCTCACTAAATTATCTGCATTGGCCTCAAACGTATGATCCTCCTGCTTCAGCCTTATAAGTAGCTAGGATTATAGGTGTGTGCCATCATTCCAGGTGGGAGATATTTGTTTTGACTGTATTATGTAGTGTGTGTGTGTGTGTGTGTGTGTGTGTGTGTGTGTGTGTGTGTGTGTTGTGGTATTACTACATGCCAAAAATGTTTGAAAACCACAGAAAAAAGTAGATGTGGCCATTGCTCAGTGTGTCTCACCCTCTGGCAGAAGAGTAGAAGGAAGTGTTGGGAAGCAGTGTTATGAATTCTCTCCATAACTGCCTGCAGCACAAACCTAAGGCAAACCAAGAACACAAGAATATTCACCCACACGATTGCAAGGGGAAAGAGAAGCCTGCAGTTCACCACCCTCATTCTCCCTTCTCTCATACCTATTTTAGGCAAGACAGGTTTTTTTTTGGCACTGGGAATTGAACTCAGGACCTTGCCTTTGCCAGGCAGGTACTTGTACCACTGAGCTATATCCTCAGCCCTAGGCAAGACAAATTGTTTCTCAACCACCCATTGTGGAATATAAAGTAGTTGCTCTTATGAAAGACCAAAAGTATTTGTGGGTTAGTGTGCCTCAACAGGTCTGTTCTCAGACAAACTTTCGATACCATATAATTAGTGTATTTTAAAATTAAGATAGTCTCTTTAACAGATGGTGCTGGAAAAACTGGCTGTCCACACACAGAAGATTGAATCCCAACCCATATCTCTTCCATGTATTAAACTAAAAATAAAATGGATCGAAAATTCAATAAGAAACACTTCATCTGCTAGAAGACAAAATAGGTAAAACTCTTAAAGCTGTAGATATAGGCAAGGACTTTCTGAACAGAACCCCTATCACACAAGAAATAACACCAAGGACCACATGTGGGGTCACATCAAACTAAAAGGCTTAGGCACAGCAAGGGAAACAGGGAAAAGACAAGCTGCAGAATGAAATAAATTTCACCAGTTGTTCCTCAGACAGAGATTTAATATCTAGACTATAAAAAGAACTCAAAATAATTAGAGCCCCCACAATAAAATACCCAATCAAAAAATGGGAACTGAAATGAATAGATACTTCTCAAAAAAAGTACAAATGGCCAATAAATACATAAAGCAATGTTCAACATTTCTGGTCACTAGAGAAGTGCAAATTAAAACAATACTGAAATTGTTATTGTTTGATTTTTTGATGACACACAGAATGGATATCATCAAATAATAACAAACATTGGAAAGACAATGGGGAAAAATGAACCCTTCTACTTTGTTGGCAGAGTGTAAACTAGTACAACCGGTGTGGAAATCAGTGTGGAGACTCCTCCAGAAACTAAACTAGACATTCTATTTGACCCAACTATTCCCCTTCTTGGGATCTTCCCCAAAAGATAAAGACATCATATTATTGTGATATATGCACACCCATATTTATAGTAGCACAACTTATAATAGCTGAATCTTGGAAGCTGTTTATATGTCCATAAACAGATGAACTGATAAAGAAAATGTAGTATTTACACAAAATAGAATACCGCTTGGCTGTAAAGGATAAACTTCAGTCATTTTAGGAAAATGGATGTACCCTAAGAGTACAATGTTAAGTAAAATAAATCAGACACAGGTGCTTAAAGATTACATGGTTTCTCTTCTACGAGAAACCCAAAATATATGTAAAGAGTAAAATATACATAATAGGAAAAAGGAGACCTTTTTCAAAAGGGAAGGGAACCAAGAGATGGAGGAAAGGGAAATGGTGGGGAGGGAAAGAGGATTAAAAAGGAATTCAGGGGTGTTATGTACATGTACCAACTCCCCATGATGAAGGTAATCCTGATCTGCTGCAAACGTGCAGTAACAAAAACATAAACATTGAAACAATTTAGGATATTTACCTTACCCAATACTACAGCAAGATCTGTACTATACCAACTCATACTATGCCATGTATGTCAATTTTGAACAACAAAGTATAGAATATTTATGGTACTAATGCTATATCAATGCATCTCATAAACTTACTGTCTTTGTTCTCCTCTCTTGTGGCTTCATTCCCTCAGTCATTTTAGAATGTAAGCAGGTTTCGTGTGTGTGTGCGCAACCTGCTTGCAGCTTTGAGGAAACCTCTGTTGGGTCTGTTCAATTCATTTGTCCATTTATTGATTAGGTGCTTTGGTTTCTGTTTTAGGTATTCAATTTTCTGAGCTCTTTATGTATTCTGTACATTAATTCTCTGTCAGAAGACTAGCTAGAAAAGATGTTCTCCCATTTTGTACGTTGTCTCTTTACTCTGTTGGTTGTTTTCTTTGCTGTACAGATTTTTTTTAACCTGATGTGATTTCATTTTTTGCTTCTTGCTATTATTTTCTGTCCTGTTGGAATCCCACCTAGGAATCTTTGCCTATGCCTAGAGCTTCAAGTGTTTCCTTTGTTTTCTTTTAGCAGTTGCAAAGTTTCTAGTTTTATATTCAGAACTATCCATTTTGAACTGATCCATTTTGAAAGGATGAGAAATGGAGATCTTGTTTCAGTCTTCTGCATCTGTGTATCCAGTGTCCCCAGCACTGTGTGTTAAAGAGGCTGACTTCTCCATGATGTATGTTTTTAGGTCCTTCATTGAGAATTGAATGAGTGTAGTTGTGTGGGTTGTTTCTGTGTCTTCAGTTCTATTCCATTGGTGTGCATGTTGGTTTTTGTGTGTCTTGGTTACTTTTCTCTCATTGCTGAGACAAAATACTTGACACCCAAAATGAAGGAAGGAAAGATTTATTTAGCTCACAGTTTGTGGAGGTTTCAGTTCATCCTTGGCTGGCTCCAAGGCAGAGTGGCACATGGCACAGGGCAACCATTCATGGTGGTAGATAGCAAAAACAGCAAGAGCACTCACACCCATGAATCAGTCATGAACTCTAAAAGCCTGCATGAAGCTTTAGGGGGACATCCAGAACCAAACCATAACACTGTGCCATGTTGGCTTCTGTTACTATGACTTTGTAGCATAATTTGAGAACAGGTATTATGATAACTTCAGGATTGATTTTTTGTCCCCTTAGAATTGTTTTGGCTATTCTTGGTCTTTTGTGTGTCCATATGAATTCTAGGATTGTTTTTCTAGTTCTGTGAAGAGTACATCAAAATTATGATGAGGATTGCTTTGAATCTACAGATCACTGTTGGCAATGTGGCCATTTTAACAATATTAATTGTAGTGATGCTTGTCTGTGGTGGTGGGAAGGTGTCTTTCCATCTTCTAGTATCTTCTTCAATTTCTTTCTTCAGTGCTCTGTAATTTTTTGTAGTTTTTTTCAGATTGATCTCCAGGCATTTTTAATCTGTTATAAATGAAGATATTTTTGTGATTTCTTTCCCAGCTAGTTCATTATTGGCATATAGAAAAGATATAGTTTTTTTAAATGTTGATTTTGTATTCTGGAAGTCTCACACTCATGATCATCCTTAGACACAACTGCCTGAAAAAAATAGAAATGTTATCTTCAGAAAGGAGAATGGCGCCCATGCCAAAATAGACGCAAGATCTCTAACACCTGCACGTAGAGCCACATGATGGTGGAGAGAAGCACTGGACCTCCATATTTTGAAACTCTCTTTCCCAAGAGGATTCTGTGTTCTTTCTCTGTGATTGCCTCTCACAGCCTTACCAAGACCACGGTAACCATTTCTCTTTAAATTTGAGCTAGTGTCTTCATTCAATTTACCTAGAGGCTGATTCTGAGATAAAGATTCAGTACATGAAATTCACTGAGGACATATCTTCTGGAGGAGCAGGCAGGAACCAGAGAAAGCATTCTGGGAGGAGAGAAGAAAGAGTAAGGTGTCATTTTGGGTAAAATTCAAGGAGGATTGCTTCCACCTCAGAACTCTCCTAGCCTGAGGCCAGAAAGCAGGACTTTCATTGTCCTGCACCATCAGTCATTGGTTTATAGCCGTTTGAGGGGAACACAAACTCCCAGATATGTCCCAGGAGATAGTGTGCGAGGGAAGAAGTAATGGTACAATGAAACTACACAAAGTCTTGCTGAAATAGGGAGGGATTTTAAGGCACTGGGTGAATATCACGGTACCTGTTTCAGCTGGTTTGAGTAACTCTGTGACCATGAATAACTTTTAAGAGACTAATATTGAAAGAGAAGAGCAAGATTTTTACAAATATGGAAAAGTTGCTTCTGGAAAGCAACACTGGAGCACATGCCTAAGTTAATGTCAAGGACATCTGCATGTTTAAGTGTCTCAAGCTTCTCTAATTACCTATTGCAGAAACGTTTAACCTTAAAGTATATTCTGTAAGCAGGGGGAGAGAGGCCAAATCCCTTTTGGAGTCGTTCCACTAGAGACTTACCAGATATGCCTAGATAGTTATTATTGCTTTTGTTTGTTTGTTTTTGTTTTTTTTTTCCGGTACCGGAAATTGAACTCACGACCTTGCGCTTGCCAGGCAGGCGCTGTGCCGCTGAGCTAAATCCTCAGCCCCTTGCCTAGATAGTTATGATGACTCCCACCACGTGAATCTGGGGTGAGAATATATCCTCCGGCCTCGTGAAAACTTGCATCCGATTGCCCTTTGTATTGCAAATTTTATTTATCAAGTGGAAATCTAAAAGATCTAATTGCCAATACATAATTTTACTTGGGGATGCTTAAGGATAATTGTTTTTCTTTTATTCTAGAATTCAAGCTTGGCATACTTTCTACTTTTTAAAAATGCATCTGTGGTTTGATTTAAATTGAAGACACCCTCATCCATCATTGCGCAACTTTTAAAGTTGATGTTACTTTCGGGTGGACGTCTTCTAATCCTCTTTTATTTTCTCAGAGCCAGAGATGGGGAAAAAAATAGAACTGAGTTGCTTCTTCTCCTTGAAAATTTTCATTGTGCCCCAACAGATCTGTGAAGTCGGAAGGCCTGTTTGCAGCACTCAACTCTCTCCCTAACGGAGCTGGCCGATTAGTTCCTTCGTTTGTTTTTTAGCACAAAGTCTCATCTGGGCATTGAGCATTCCTTGCTTAATCTTTGGTGACAGGAACCTGAACTCTGGGTTCCCCTGCCTATTGATTAAGAAAGGTATCTATGGGGACTGGGGACTTAGCTCAGTGGCACAGCACCTGCCTGGCAAGCGCAAGGTCATGAGTTCAATTCCTGGTACTGGAAAAAACCCAAAAACCAAAAAAAAAAAAAAAAAAAAAAAAAAAAAAAAAAAAAAAAAGGTATCTATGAGTTGAATCTTTTTCACCATCCTTTTATCATGTCAAAACAAACCTTGTGTTCCATCTATCCATAGTTCTTCTTTATGCTAAGAAATAGCTACATGGTTTTATACTTTGCTGTCATGGATTAAAGACAAAAGGTAAGTCTCCATCTGTTACACCTGCAATTTTTCAGAGAGATGTAATTTAGTCTTAATTGTCAATTTGAGTAATGTAAGAGATTTCTGGAGAGATGACTGGATCACAGAAGCAATATATTCATCAGTGGATTAATCCAGTGATGTTCACACCTCAATGTGCTATTAGTAAGTAGTACCTTTGAAAGAGATGTTTCTCACCAGTGCCCGTTCTGAGCCCCAAGCTTCCTGGTTGCCATGAAGCGGGCAGCTTTCCCCGGTCAGTTCTTTCCACCGAAACCAGGAGCCCAATAAACTCCTTTAAGTTGTGGATATCAGGTATATTCTCCTAGAGATGGAGAAGCTGACTAATAAAGAGAGCCATTTACATGAGATAGTTTTAAAAATGAAGTAGTACGATATAGAAAGAGTGGAAGTGTGCTCCTGTTTCTTATTCATTTCCCAAGAGGTTATTTAGGAATTACTTAACTTAGGAACTACTTAACCTGCCTGACCTGCCCTTACAGTAAAAAGAAAAGATTAATATTTCCTTTGTGCTATTAGATTAAAAATTATGTAAGTACCCAAGCTACTGGCTGATACAGAGAAAATGCCATATATTATAGCTAATATGATAATGCTGCTAACCCAAGTAAGTGACTCAAAGTCAGTTATAAGTCAATGCTGGTAATCTTAAGAAACAAATATTTCTTAGATGCTGTCCAGAAAGAACTATAAGTGAGATTTTAAAAATCATATTCAATTTTATCTGTGTAGCATACCATCTCTTCTTTAGCTATTCATTGACCAGCCAAATACCACTTATTTACTAATTTAATTATTTATGTACTCATTAAGTGCAAAATCCTGGGCAATGTACTATTAGGAATATAAAGATCCATGTTATGTAATCACATACATGTATTACTATTAGTCACATATGTATTACTACTAAATATAACAAATAAAATGTGTATGTAAACTGGATAGAAAAAAAGAAATATTTTAATCCAGTTTTTAAAGACTGTCTTGCAGAATGGATACTGCTTACAGAAATAAGACAAAGAAAGTGTAGAAGCAGGCTGGTCTGGAAGGGTTATTAGGCTGAAGTTGTTCAAAAAAGTTCACAGGCAAAGAAGAGGGGAAAATCTGTATCCTTCAGTACAGTTGAAGCAGAGATCATTTTTCAGGGATAGAGAGCAAATAGTAAGTCAAGCTTTAATGGCAAGGTCAGTATGTGGACATAAAAGACAGGTAACAGGCCCGTACCCTAGGACACAGGGAGGCAGAAGAAGGGGTAATAAGGTGGGTAGATGGATCGAGGAGGGCAGAGATATAATCTAAGCATATTCCAAGTGTGGCAGGGGAGACCCTAACCTGTCTTTTCAGGGTAGATTTGGGCACTCACAGGAGCCATGCCAGACTGGATGAGGGAACTGGAGAAAAGAACATGATGACTAGAGAGCGGAAGGAAAGTACTGGAGAGGGTTGCCGTAGCAACACCTACCAATTCATAGGTTAGACAGAAAATTTAAAATTGTCAAAAAGTGTAAGTACCGCTCTAGTTCAGATATTGGATATTCTAGCATAAAATTGATAACCCCAGGTGGCCTGACTGTACTAGATTTATATCTTTATAAGGCAGATGATGTAGTGCTTACAACCTGAGCTACGGAGGCAGACAGACAGGAATTTCGATTTTCTTTTTGAAAACTTAAACAAAGTATTTAGTGTCCTCAAAACTTCGCTATCTCATCTGTGAAATGGAGCAGAGATGATCATTTGCTCATGGGGCAGAGCTGGGAACGACCTGAGAGGCTGTAGCTTAGCACAGTGCTGTGCACATAGCAGATAGACAGTGAGTAAAAGCTATTTTGGTTTGGCTTCTATGTCTGTCTAGAGGTCTCCTCAAGGTTATTCAACTTGTCATATGGTTGTGTCTATTTTTATGTGTTTAGCTGGTCATAAAAATAACTTTAAGACCCTGCAAGCAAAGCCAAAAAGAAGTTCAGCTGAATCTGAAGAATAGGAGCTACTCACAAGTCACTTAATCCCTTTGGCATCCCCTTTGCTCTTCTAGTTGTGAATCACTGAGGAGCACTGTGCTCTTGGGGAGAAGGCAAACACATCTCCAGCTCACTAAGGGTTCTCAGAGGTCTTTGGGGGTCCAAAATGTTCAGTAGATGTTCAGTGAGTGTTTATCTCAATGAGTGCCACTAGAAGTATGGATAATACCAGTGGAGAATTAATGGGCCAGATATCATTCTGTTACTGAGCACAGTTCTCTAGAGTGAACCAGCAAGGAAGTAATTCCTCAGCAAAATGTACAAGAAATATATAATAGGTGAGGTAAATAGGTCCCATATTCATCAATTTATTCAGAAAAACTTACTGCACAGCTACTATGTGGCAGACACAGTTTAGGACAATGGTAATATCCAGAACACTGAATGGAGGTGTAATATCCAACACACTGGGTACAGGATTGATATCTATAATATTGAGTACAAGATGATATCCTGGATTCTGGGTGCAGGTTAACATCGAGAACACTGGGTCCTGGGTGCCATAGGACAGTGGATGCTGGGGTGACATAGAGAACTCTTGGGGGAAGTGATGATACTCAGAATGGCGAGTTCAGTGCTATTATCTAGAATCCTTGGCAATCAGTGTCACTGGGGTACTAGTCAGAACTCACACTGGTGGTGGTAGTAATGTCCTGAAGGTGCTGTTTTCTGCCAGGTGTAACCTTCTGACAAGCAACGCCTCTCTGAAGCATACAGGAACAGAAAGTACTGGGACCATTTGTAGAACTCGCAATAGCAGAGTATATTGACTGGTTAGAAATAAATTAATATTTTCAAAGCTATGTTTTAATGAGCTAGGCATGCTAATGCGTTCTGGCAGTGAACAAGGTACACAAGGCCCCTCTTTTGCAGGACTTTCTTGGAGTTACCCCAATGGCATCAGAGGACTTATCTCCTGGGAGAGTTTTAAGTCTGTTCTGGTTACAGAAGCCAAAATTCCTCAGCTCCACAGCGTGGTGCCTTGAGAGTGCCAAGCAGCTTCATGCCTAAACCATACTCAGCGAGCGTTTTTTTTTCAGGGAGCATTTTTACACTTAACATTTTTCATGCTTTTGAATCTTATTTTTAGATCCAAGTTTTAATATTCCATAGGTTTGCTTTCATGAAGAAAACTGATTTTGAGTGTGAGTCTGTGAATTGTTTAGTTCTGAAGGTCTTTTTGTTGCAAGAACATTCTGCCAACAGTTACTCTAATAAACGTAACAACCAATTAATCTCCACACATTGGCGCTTTGTGATGTTCCCTCTGAGCATTCCTATTAAAGGAAAAAAGCACGATTTTAACTTGCTCTTACAGAGAGGTAAGTGGCAAGTTCTTTATTCAATCTATATTTACAAAAATTTAAAATGCTTCTATGTCAGAGAATAAAATGAATGTTATTGTTCTTAGGTATACAGAATGAAAATCCAGGGAGGTATATGGGAAATCAGAAGGGCAAATGTTTTAACCAGTATAATTAAGATAAATTTGGCTCACTGAGGATAATTGAATTTTAGGAAATTGGAAATACCACATGGTTCTAGTCTTCAAAATATTTAGTAATTTATGTTCTCTTAGAATTGTGCAATATATGATAACAAAAAGTTACATTGTGCCCATCGGAACTAACTAATCAACTTAGTCTTCACATGACAAGATAGAAATAAATAAGATGGTGGCCTAGGCATTTGATCATAACTACCAACTTAATACACAGAAGGAGGATTTTATGATTAGAATCACAGGGATGATAATGTAGTGATGGCAGAGCAATCTGGATCCAACATGTTCATCACAAAGCTGTCAGATGAATTGTTCCTGCTAGATCTGTTATCTGGCATGATAGGAAAGGCTGAGAGAACACAGCTTGGTATTCAGGCTTTGAAAGCTTTGACATGTAGGTGGGATACATTTGATGTGCTAGCCTTTACAAAATGATAGATGGGGATTCACACAAAAGTATTCTCCTGCTGTACCCTCGGTTCAAGTGTCTCTGTTCTTTTTTTTGGTGGTTTATGATTATATAGGCTTAGAGGTCACCTGGGACTGCTTCATGTGGGTAAAGTAAATTTATCAGTCCAGTTCACTTCTCAAAGATATCTTGAACTGCTCAATGTGTTAACAGAAAGCTGATTCTATGTTATTTTCTAAATGCACAACATAAATTCTTTTAAATATTTACTGAAACCTTTAATTAAAAATTCATCTGCATAAAAATAGATTTTGTTTAAAATGTTGATAAGTAAGACATCCCAAATGTACAGATTAGCACTTTATTTTTTGTTCTGTGTCTTTGCCTATTGGTTAAGGGAGCATACTAAGCTCTGTGTTAACCTTCTTGCACCTTTTTAGACTTTCATATACTTTGGGGTGTAGCATTATTCACATTCTTAAATTGGCACTTATCACTTTTTAATTTAATTATTTAACAAGGTGATAGGCAATTAGTAATAGCTCCTGCCTGCTTTCAATTTTTCTGCTATTCTTTTTCCTATTCCCTTCCTTCTTTCCCTCCTCTCCCTTGTTCCCCTTCCTATATCAACATTTTCTTCCTACTTCCCAATATCTATTATACATTTCGGTCCTTATTTACATTTTTGGTTTCTCACACCAGAAAAACAATGTAATATTTAAACATGTGTGTTACACTTATTTCACTTAAGAATATGGCCTCAATGTACATCCATTTACCTATACATGCCTCAAGTTTATCCTTCTTTATACAGAATGGTACTGGATTATATAAAAATACCACATCTCCTTTATCCACTCATGTCTTGATGGGCATTAGGGCTGATTCCAAAATTTAGCTATTACAAGTTGTGCTGCTATAAATATGGGTATGCATATATCACTGTGGTATGATGCTTTTAACTCTTTTGGAAAGATACTAAGAAAGGGAATAGCTGGGTGAAATGTAGCCTTTAGTTTTAGTTTTTGAGGAATTTCTGCACTTATTTCCACCAGTCCATACTCCCAACAACAGTAGAGAACGATTCTTTTGCCCACAGCCCCTCAGCATTTGTTATTGATTTCTTGATGATAGCCATTCTATCCGGAGAGAGATGGACTCTCAGTGTTGTTTTAATTTGCATCTCTCAAATGATCAGTGGTGTTAAACATTGTATCATGTATTTATTTGCCATTTGTACTTCTTTGAGAAGTGTCTATTCATTTTAGATGCCCATTTTTGGGTTAAGTCTTTAAATTTTGGAGGTCTGATATTTTTGAGGTCTTTATATATTCTGTTTGTTTGTTTAGTTTTGGTACTGGGGATCAAACTCAGGACCTTGCACTTGCCAGACAGGCACTGTGCCACTGAGCTATATCCTGGCCTTTATATATTCTGGATGGTAGCCCTTTGTCTGAGGAAGAGCTGGCAAAAATTTATTCCCAGTCTGTAGGCTGTCTCTTCACTTTGTTGGTAGTTTATTTTGCTGTGCAAAAGCTCTTTAATAAGATGAGATCCTAGTTGTTGATCTTGTGTAATATTTCCTGTGCTGTCAAGGTTTTTTTTTTTCATAAAGTCTTTGCCTACATCTATATCTTCAAGACTTCTACCTATTCTATCTTCCAATACATTTAGGGTTTCTGTTTTAATATTTAGGTCTTTGATCTATTTTGATTTTAGTTTACTCCATTTTGAGAGATATGAGTCTAGGTTTAATCTTTGGCATGTGGAAAGCCAGTTTTTCCAGCACCACTTATTAAAGAGGCTATTTTTCTTCTAGTAAAAGTGTTTGGCCCCTTGGTCAAAGTTAAAGTGGCTGAGTGTGCTTGGAGTTGTTTCTATTTCTTCTAATCTGTTCAATTGATCCTGAAGTCTGTTTTTTTCTCCAGAACTGTACTTTTTTTCTTATCATGGTAGATTTGTAGTACAGTTTCAAGTCAGGGGTTGTCAAGGCCCTATGCCTTGCCTTTGTTTCCCAGAATTGATTTTGCTATTCTTGGTCATTTATGATTTGAAATGAATTTTAGGATTGTTTACTATAATTCTGTACGGTGTGCTAATGGTATTTTGATTAAGATTTCATTAAGTCTGTGTAACAATTTTGGAAGTGTGGCTATCTTCACTATATTGCTTCTTCCTACCCAAGAACAAGGGATATTTTTCCAATTTCTGATATCCTCTTAAATCTCTTTTTTCAAAATACTGCAGTTTTCATTGTAAATGTCTTTTACCTCCTTCATTAGATTGATTCATAAATATTTCATTTTTTCAATGCTATTGTGAAAGATTATGGTTTGCTTAATTTATCTATCAGTGAATTTGTTATTTGTGTATAGGAATGCTATTGGTTTTTGAGTGTTGACTTTGCTTCCAGCAACACGAATAAATATGCTTATTACACCTAGAAGTCTTTCGGTAGAGTTTTTGGGGTCTTTTATGTAGACTATCATGTTATCTGCAAATAATGATAATTTAACTTCTTCCCTTCCTCTTCTTATTCCTTTGTCTTTCTCTTATCTAATTGTTCTGGCTAATGCTTTTAGAACTATGCTGAATAGCAGTGGTGATTGTGAATTGTTATGCACCCTTATTCATGGTCCCAAACAGTGGACATCCTGATTTTAGAATGAAAGTTTTCAGTTTTTGAACACTTAGTGTGATGTTGGCTGTCAGTTTGTCCTAAATAGCTTTTATCAAATTGAGAGAAAGGCCATGCGTTTTCTGTAAAGTTTTTTTTTTGTTGTTGTGAATGGGTATTGAACTTTGTCAAATGCTTTTTCTGTGCCTATTGAGATGATCATGTGGATTTTGTACTTGGTTCTGTTGATATGATTTATTACATTTCTTGATTTGTGTATTTTGAACCATCCTTACATTCTGGGATGAATCCCACTTGGTCCTGATGTATAATTTTGATGATTTGTCGCATTCTGGTTGCCAGTATCTTATTGAGCATTTTTTGCAGCTACGTTCTTTAAGGAGATTGGCCTGTAGGTCTCTTTTTTGGTGGGATACTTCTCCGTTTTTGGTACTAGGTTAGTGCTTACTTCCAGGAATGAGACTGGGAATATTGCTTCCCTTTCCATTTCATTCATGAGCTTGAGGAGTAGTGGCATTAGTTGTCCAAATTTCTTACATAATGCAGCAGTGGATTCTTCAGGACCTGGGCTTTGTTGGTACATTTCTAATTAAATTTCATTGAGTGATAGTGGATTATTTAGAAAATTTATATCTTCTTGATTCGGCTTTGGTAATTCATAAGTATCCAGGAATCTATCCATTTTTTCTGCATTTTCCATCTCATATGAATACAGGTTCTTGAAGTAGATATTGATATCTTCTGGATTTCTGCAGGATTCGTTGTGATTTTACCCTTTTCATTCTTAATTGCATGAATTCGTCTTTTTTTTTTGCTTAAGTTGTCAATTTTATTTAATCTTTCAAAGAAGCAACTCTTCCATTCACTGATTCTTTGTGTTGTTTTCTTAGTCTCCACTGTATTAATTTCTTCTCTGACATGTACATTTCCTCCCTTGTATAATCTTTGAGCTTGACTTATTTTTCTTTTTCTAGAAGCTTAGGCTCAACATTAGGTTGTTTATTTGAGTGTACTGTTTTCCTAATGTAGAAATTCACTGCTATGAATTTTCCTTGTAGGACTGCTTTCATTGTATCCCATAAGTTCCAGTGCATTGTATCAACTTTAGCATTTAACTGTAGAAACTGTCCAATTTCTTCTTCAGTTTCATCTGTGACCTATTGATTGCTCAGGAGGCTGTTATTTAGTTTCCATGTGTTTGTGTAGTGTTTGTGGTTTCTTTTGCCATTTATTTCCAATTTCATTGCACTATGGTTTAATATTATGCATGGAATAATTTCAATTCCTTTTTTAAGCATGTTCTATAAGCTAGTATGTGGTCTAACTTGGAGAATGTCCCATGTGCAGCTGAAAAGAATATGTATTCTAATTTTGTAGGGTGGAACATGCTGTAGACATCTACTACATTCATTTGTTCATAGGTTTGGTTCAGTTCTGATATTTCTTTGTTGATTTGTTGTCCAGTTGATATGACTGTTTGTGACAGTGGGGCCTTAAGGTTCACCATTAAAATTGTGTTAATGCTTATTTGATTTTTCATGTCCATTGATATTTGTTTTATATCATTGGATGCATGGTATTTGGTGCATGTATATTCATGATTGCTATCTCTTTGTGTTGGAGTGGCCCCTAAACAAGTACACAGCAATCTTTGTCTCTCTTGATCAGCCTTGGCTTGAAATTCACTTTGTTTGCAAATAAAAAAGCTACTCATGCTTTTTTTCTGGGTTCTTGTGACATGGAATATTGTTTTCCATCCTTTGACTTTTAGTCTATGATTTTTTTAATTAATTGTGTTTATTATATGTAGCATATTATTTCTTGATCCATTATGTCAGTTTCTCTTGTTTGGTGAGTTGAGCCTATTTACATTGATGGTTGTAATTGCTATGTATTGACTCATCCTTGTCATACTATTTTCGAATTGTAGGTTCCCTTTCGTTTCCTTCTGTTTAATTGCTTATCTTGCCTGGTGGATTCTATTAGTATTCATATTCATGTAATTGTAATCTGTGTTATCTCTTTTTAGAACATTTTAGAGTGCTGATTTGGTGGTCATGAATTTCTTCAGGTGTTCTTTGTCATGGAAGTATCATATTTCTCAATGGATTTTGGAAGATAGTTTTGTGGGGTACATCAATCTAGGTTGGAGTTGTTTTCTTCTATGACTTGAAATGCTTCTGTTCAGGCTCTCCTTGACTTAAGGGTTTGTGTTGAGAAGTCTGCTGTGATTCTGATGGACTTTCCTTTATAAGTGATTTACTTCTTTTCTCTAACAAGCTTTACTATTGTGTTCTTGTGTTGAATTTCTGGAATCCTGACAGTTATATGCCTTAATGTATTTTTTGTCATGACCAGTTGAAATTCTATATGCCTCACTTAAATATCAAATTCTCTTTCTTATTTATTTCAAAGAGAATCATAAAAAAAAGAACAATAGCAAAATACTAACACACAGACAAAAACAAAACAAAATAAAGACATTAAAAATAATACAGGGTTTCAAAACAAAGTGGTAGGAATTAACAGTTGTTGTTATATAACATATTGTTATCTTCAACAAAGTTACTCAGATTACCAGATGTAAGATGCAAGATTGATCAAACCATTAAAGACAATATAAAATAATAATTTAAAAGAAGCATTAGAGATGATACACTTTCACTAGAGAGATGGTAGGAATTCACCAATAGTTATTATATTGCATATTGTTGTCTTCATCAAATTATTTTTCTATGCTTGAGAAATTTTCTGTCATTACTTCTTTGTTTTTTTTTTTTTTTTTTGTTTTTCCCTGGTACCAGGAACCGAACTCATGACCTTGCGCTTGCCAGGCAGGCGCTTTTGCCGCTGAGCTAAATCCCCAGCCCCTGTCATTACTTCTTTGAAAAGAATTTTTTATGTCATTTGGTTCATTCTGTTGCATATACTTTAATAGAATTTTTAATCTTCTAGATATCTACTTCAATATGTTTGATGGATTCCCTTTCTTTCCTGTGTTGGGCATTCATAGTTTCCACCATTTTCCTAAGGTCTTCTATTTTTCATCTGTGTCCACTCTAGATTCACTAGCTAAATCATTCACTATATTCATCATGTCTTTCTTTACCTGAGAAATTAGTTCTAGTCTTATTTTTTCTATAGCCTTGTTCCTTTGTTTTGTTACTTCCACAGTAAAATTTTCAGAAAAGTTAGTTGGATGGCTTCTGATTTCCTCCACCTTGTTGTTCCTTGGGCTTGCCTCAGGTGGACTAGAAGTCTAAGGTGTCATCTTGCTTCTGTGTCTTGTCATTTTCTTTTATTTTTTAAAAAATTCATTTTCTGTGTTGATGCTTGTAAATTTCTTTTGTTAGGTGGCTTTTTCATTAGTGTTGTGGCCTCCCTAGAAAATGAATATTCTTCAGAGATGTCTTCTAAGTGTAGCTGGCTCTGGGCCTTTGAGTCTGTCCCAAGATCTTACCTTCTCAATTTATTAGGGAAGAGAAATTGCTGTCTATTTGGTCCAATACCCAGTCACTTGACAATGATTATTACCCTAGATAATCAGTGTTGTCATACAAAGAAAAATAACTCATCACAACAGGTATGACACCCTGGCATAAGTAGTACAATTAGTAATGACAGTAGCATCAAGCACAGCCTAGAAACCAACAAACTGTGGTGACCATTAATCATAGGAGCAAAATCTATTGTTATATATCAGGATCCAGCACAATCCATGGACTTGTCTGCAGTGAATTTCCCCTTAGAAGAGTGATTATACTCTGGTGGGGTAGTAAGAGATAAGGGGGAAAATAGAGAAATAAGGGGAGAGAAAGATATTAGAAGCCAGGCTGAAGGACAAAGGAAGATTACCCAAGCTTTGGGAAACTGGAGAAGACAGGAGAGAAAGAATGAGGGGGAAAGTAAAAGAAGATAAAAGAGAACCAGAAAAACTAGAGATAATATTCACTTATGTGAAAAATCATAAAAGACAGTTAAGTGAAAAGAAAAAAAGATGAACAAAACAATACAAAACAACAAAATAAAAACCCAAACAACTAAAAAAAAGATGAATCTTTCTGACCACAATATAGCTATTCTCTGGTGTCCACAGTTCTGTGGTAGTGTCTAAGTCAAAGCCGAAATCTTTGCTGCACCAACTCTACCCCTTCAGTTCCACCAGACTTGCAGGCTGATCTTGGCATCTGGTAGGGCCCAAGTCTTCAGCCAGCAATTCTCTGGATGTCCCTCAGAAGCCTGCCCCAGACTCCTTAACCTATATGTTTCCACTTCTATAAGCCTAGGCTACTCTGAGTCCTGCATTCAGTTGGCCCCTCCAGCCCTTGCACAACCTACTCTGTTCCACTCCACTGGCTCATCTCTCTCCTCCCTCAACCACTGGGAACAAGGGTGGTGAGGTGAGTGCTGCAGTTGGACTTATTCCCTTCACTGCCACTGTGGTTCATCTCAGTGGTCACCCCTGTGTCTATAGGTTCCAATTAGCTGCTACAGCATGACACACAGCATTTGCTGCTCTGCTCCACTAGCACGTTTCTCCCTAGAGGGCTATGGGCTTGGTCACTCTCAATGCGACCCTCTCACATGTGAGCTGGGCATGTGAGTTCAATATTGATGGTTCCCAAATCATTCAGTGGTTGCTTTTCATCCTTTCATAATCTGAGAACAAACTGGTGGACCCCTGGGGAGGGAACAGCTTCCTGGTCACTCACCCCTATTTTTGCCAGTGAAATAAGTTGCCAGTCTGCAACATCCTCTGTTTGGAGGAGTGCAAAACAGGTAAATGGCTCTATACCTCAAGTCTATCCTGTGTGGCTTGATTCTGTCCAAGACATGGTATTAAATGAATGAATGAATGAATGAATGAATGAATAACACTAATGATTATTGAAAATAATGAGTCCAAACAGATGATTGACTTTTTCTATGGAAGCATGGCAGTCATTCACTAAATTTTGCCATCTTCCTTACCTAATAGCCATCATTCATTTCCCCAGATCAATTCCCTGGGTACTATTTTCTTTAGAATAGCTTTTATCTGTGATATATTTTTATACATAAAAATATGCATTTTTATTTTCTCAACCAATTTTTGAATGCCCATATGTATCAGCTTCTTGGTACTGGGAATACTTAAAGTATGATAATAGTTCCTAAATGTATAATAGGAAAAGATTTCTACATAAGCTGTTGGGAGGAATACTTCACCCAACCTGGGCCAGGTTTGGGTGATTTCTTGGAACTGGTGAAGCAAGAATTTTCCCAATTAAAAGAAAGTAGAATGAGAGAATAAAAGTCCTGGAGGGTAGTTAGGATTAACAGAATTTAACCAAAGAATTGGTATGTGCCAAGAAATGGAAGTAAATGTTTAATGAATTAATGACGATTTGTGCTATTATATAGGCATTTTAAAATTATTGAAAACTTACTGTAAAGTATAGTAATCAAGACATTATGGCATTGGCAAAGGAATAGACAGATAGATCAGCGAAATAAAAAGAGTCCAGAAATAAATTCAATTGATCTTTGGTGAAGAAGCCAATCCAATTCAGTAGAGAAAGGACAGTTTTTCAAAGACAGTGCTGAAACAACTAGGCATCCACTGCAAAAATTTGAATCTAGACAGTGTCTTTACCTCTTTCACAAATGTTATCTCAAAATAGATAATAGATGTAAATGTGAAGTGGAAAAAAATATAAAATCACTAGGAGATAACAGGAAAAAAATCTACATGAACCTGGCACTGGGGATGAGACTAAGTATAATGTTGACTGCAAAATCCATGACAGTGAAAGTTGATTAAGTTGAATTTCATTAAAATTATAAAATTCGCCACACATCATTGTTAAAGACAGTGAGAAGATGAGCCTCAAAATGGGAGAAAATATTTGTGAACTATATATCTGAGAAAGGACTTATAGCTAAAATATGTTAAGACCTCTTAAAATTTAATAATAAGCAAAGAAACAATCCAATTTTAAAATGAGCAAAATATGGGCACTTTACTAAAGAATATATGTAGCTAGCAAGTAAACATGCTGAAAGATGTTTGACTTCAGGATTGCAAATTGAAGCAATAAGACTACTCCATACCTAATAGAATAACTAAGATCCAAAATGTTGACTGTAGCAACTGTCAGCAAATATGTGAAACAATAGGCTCTCTCACTTATTGCTGGCCAGAATGCAAAATGGTACAGACATTGTAGAGGACAGTTTGTCAATTCCTTACTGAGCTAAACACATTCTTAATGCATAATCCCACCATTGTGCTACTAGGCATTTACTCAAATGAGTAGAGAACTTATGTCTATACAAATAGTTCTATTCTTTCAGTAGTAGTTGTCAAACACTTGTATGCCAGCTACTTTCCTAGCATTTCTTAACTGCAGGGCAGTGGGCAAATAATTTAATTTGGTTGAACAATTGTTTCCCTATTTTAAAATAAATGTATAAATATCTACCTTATCCATTATTCCTGTAAGATTGTGAAAATAAAAGTTTATCAGTGTGGTAAGTGCTTTGAAAAACCAAAATTTATTATTTAAATGCAAGATTTCATATTATTATCAAAAGTGTATATACAAACATCAGGTAGAATGAAGCTTGAATCTAATGGAATAACATCTATCCTTCAAAACTGATAGTACAATGAGGAATTAAGCATAGAAAGTAAAACATGACACAATGTTTTGAATATTAAGAAACCAGATGGTATTTAACTGAGAATTTCTTAACTATCTGGTACTAAGAATAAGGAATGATATTGTGGTTTTTTTTTTTTTTTTGGTTTTTCTCCGGTACCGGGAACCGAACTCACGACCTTGCGCTTGCCAGGCAGGCGCTTTTGCCGCTGAGCTAAATCCCCAGCCCCAGGAATGATATTGTGACACAAACACCTTATGTACGCTTCTCTCTCTGTTCCTGCCCTCACCCTAGTGTTCAGTAGATTTACACTCAATTTCACATTATCAGGAAATCTTGAAGAGAGCACAGAGGGTATTTGCTCAAGACTGTTTTTTGTAGAATGTAAAAGGTCCACTATTAAAAGGTAAATCTGTTAACTGAGAGTAAATAAGACTAATATGTATGTAAAGTAAGGAAGCAATGGGAAACAATGAGAGGGAGTCATCACATATTTAAATTAATCTGTAGAAAATAAACAGATATTCTTGTTTAAATAGTTAGTGTCCTCTCTTGCATCAATTACCTTTGTAAACATAGACTTCTGGATATTGTTTTCATGTTGCCTGTGCTGGTGGTAATTGAATTTGTATGTCAAACTCTGACTGCTTCACAGACCCCTAGAGGCAAGCATTTGAGTGCCTGCTAACTTCATTTAGATGTTTCCCAGGTATCTAGAACTTAACATGCCTAAACAGAATTCATGACCTTTCCTTTAAAATCTATTCTTTCTGAGGTCTTCTCAATTTTAACAAATGACCATCATTCACTCAATTGTTAAACCAAAACTTAGTTATAACCCTTTATCCTTCACTGGCCCTCCATCACAAAATGTATTCTCATTTTCTTGATTTACCTACACCGCTGTGACTCTAGGCCAAATTGCTAGCATCTCACAGGTAGATTTCTTCCATGGCCTCTTACCAAGAGCTAATCTATTCTCTGCTTAAAGCCAAGGTGATTTTTTGAAAGTATAAAAAATCAGGCCACTCTTTTTCTGAAAATACTATTATAACTTTCTAT
The DNA here is from genome assembly GCF_000276665.1 of Chinchilla lanigera. Lineage (NCBI taxonomy): Eukaryota > Metazoa > Chordata > Mammalia > Rodentia > Chinchillidae > Chinchilla > Chinchilla lanigera. The sequence goes on from NW_004955418.1 coordinate 3,308,866, forward strand.
GACAATTATAATAAAACCCAGACTCTTACCATGATCTACAGGAGGCTGCTCTTCATCTAGGACATTCTAGAACAGCCTTATTAATTGTGTGCAGACAGCATTAATTGGTTGTTTCCTGTGCCACATGGGTTGAGTATTTTGCTTATCGCTCCTGTTTCCAAAGTTCCGCAAGCACTGGCAGTTCTCTGCTGGAGAGCCTTAAATGTCTGAGAGAAAATTTGCAGATGTCTAGCGATATTTCGTGCTACTACAGCTGTTGAAGTGTTTTTGGCATCTACTGAGTGGGGACTAGGACCAAGGGTAAAAATCCTACATGATTCAAAACAGCCCCCTGCAGCACAGAATTTATTTGGCCCCACATGTCAATAATACCCAGACTGAGACATCCTGAGACAATCCTTTTAACCTGTACCACTCTCACTTTTACTCACTGTATTCCACTAGCAGTGCTCTGCCTGGCAAAATCCCTACCGTCTCAGTGGCTCTTTATTATACTGCATGTTTAATATTTTTACCATGGCACTGAAATTATTGAAACTGCCTTGTTTACTTAGTTGGTGTTTCTTCTCTGGCTCTTCCACCAGAATGTCAGCTGCCTGAAAGAAGGAAATGTTTCTCTGCCCCAGGATGGTGAGCAGGGGCTTAATATTTGCCGAGTGTTTGTTTGTTCCCTACCTATCCTTCATCTCTGCTAGAAACCTCACTTATTTCTCTCTACCACCAACCCTTGATTCCTGTTCTAGCCCCGATTTCCAAAGGGTGTAGTGAGGCTACACAGAATCATTAAGTATTATTTTCAAAGGGTAAGTTGAGGGTATCTATTTCAAACATCACTCTGTAATAGAAACACTGAAAAGTATATTGATTTATTTCCTTGACCCTTGAAAAATTTTCTGTTAATCAACTTCATCAGCATTCCTAGCAACATAAACCTAAAGCAGCTTCAAAAATCATGGTTTCCAACACTACTCCCTGGCATCTTTTACTCAGTGTAGGATAGGAAAACAGCTGCTTATACTGACTACTTACTTTGGCATCTTCTGCTTAATTTGACTTATGATTTTTTTGGTGACTTATAGAAGCACTGACTTCAATTTACCGTTATCACTATATAAATACTATGAGGTCTCTTCAGTTTATAACACTTGCCCGCCTGGTCACTCCTTACCTCACTCCTATGCTGGTTTTAAGGTCCAAATCCTCATGGCTGGCTCTATGGTATCAACAATCCTGCTATCATTGCTTGATGACAAAAATCATTCTGAGACCCTGGATCATGGGTACAAGAAAGAGCTGGGCCAAGATGTAAATTGTTTTGGGATTAGTGGGTGAATTTGGTTTTGGAATTGAAGAATCAGGTTTAAACATAGAATGTGCTGCTTTTGTAAAACTGTTGTCCTATTTGATTTGACTCTAGGAGATCAAATATAGTGATGGCTGTAGCTTCATGTGAACCTACCTGCCCATCCTGGTCCTGAGATCATCCTTCTCTGACAGTGATCTTAAGGCTCACACCCATGGGGCTGTATACTGTTGTGCATCTGCGGTCACGGTCTCATTACCTGAAAATAAAACTTAATCAGGCATCCTGGATTATCAGTACAGTAAGGATCTGGGCATTTTCTGTTGGCCTTACTTTTCTATTTTTATACTGTAAAGCATGTGTATCATTCTATTGTAAATAGTTTTGTTTTGCTTTGAGAATATGGAATTAAGTTTTATTAGAAACCTTTCTAATGATATTTGAATGTCACCCCAAAATCCTGGACAGTACTAACTTAGAGAGGAACGCAAGTAAAAGAGCTTTAAGGATTTACCCATTTTCGCTTTTCATTTTCTTAAAAGTTCTTCACTCTCTTTACTCAATCCAGCATACATACGATCTATCAGCTGTATAAGTATTTTCTGAGTTAATGTTTTTGTGTTATTTCCCTATTCGGTTCTGAGCTTCCATAATTGCAATGAAAGCAAAAACCCATCCTGATGATCCAAGAGAAATTATTTGCAGCTGCTGGAGTTTTTACCCTTTGTTTTGTTTTTCTGGGATTTGGATGGTATCTTCATCTAGACAGGAAGATCTGGCTGCAACCGTCATATTACCAAGCAAACTCTTCTGACTGAATTGGACTTCCTGTATAATATCATGAGACTTGCTGTTGGTATGTCAGTGACAAACATAGTGAGTCAATAAAGTTGTTTTTCGACTGGAGTTCTAGATTTTTCTAACGTTTGGTTCAGTTAATTAGTATTTTCCTTTCAAATAGTAGAAGTTTCATATTGCTGATGGGCTTGGCTTTTGTGAATAAAAGATCCACTAACCCTCAGAGCCTAAGAAACCCATGTTTTCACAAGGTTTTGGGAAACATAAATCAGCATCTTTAATAACTGCCTTTTGGTAGAATGTCCCCAGAGCCTCTATTTGTGTTTTGTGAAGGATTTTTGTTAATGAAGACAGAAGAAAAAGTCAAAATGGTAATTACATTAGATTGTAGCCATTCTGTATACTAAAGTTTTAGCTCACATTTCCTTCAGATATTCTCTCCCTTGTTGTCTGGGTTTTTTTTTCCCCAAAAAGTGTCCCTGCAGGGTAAAGACAGGGTGGAAGAATGCTTAGGATGGGGCATTCAAGAAAGATGGCACTGAGAAGGCAGTGCAGGGGAAGTCATAAGAGCTTCTCAGGAGGCATCCTCAAAAGATGGACAGGAACTCACAAGATGGAAGAGGCAGATAGGAATACACACAAAGGCAATGCAAATGAGCTAGTAGGGGCAATGGCACAGCTAAATCAACAGAGGGAGAGGTAGCCGATAGGAGAAGAACCTGGAGACTAAGCAAGGATCAAGTTATGGGAGACCTTTGTAAGTTGTAGTGGAAACTGGAGTTTATTCAATAGATCTATGATTCTCTAATTTTGGTGCACATGAAAATATCCTAAAGAATTTATTAAAATTCTCATTCCTGTGTCTCATCTTTAGAAATTTTGATTTAATAGTCCTAGCATGGAAGCAAAAGAAATCCCTTATTTATTGGAGGTCTTTAGATGATTTTGATATCAGTGCTCTGTGGGGAAACACTGAGAATCACCAGCCTAGAGGATGAGAGGGTTCTTAAGAGCGGAAGTAGTGTGATCAGATTGTGTTGACTGAAGAAAGATGGAAAAAGGATGTGAAAGATGTCTCAGGGGAACCATGGCGCTGTACTGCAAGGGACAGAGGAGAGATGATAAGGCCATGGCAGAAGCTGTTGAGAAAGCACAGCCTGACAGATAGATGGGAAATAAGATTGGTTGTTAGTGACATATTAGCTTTAGGGAATGAAGAGTTTTAGGTAACAGTATCAGAGTAAAAGCAGGTTTTGAAAGTGAGTTCAGTACTGAAATTTTGAGTTGTACAAACCAGGCCATCATTTTATTATTAGAGAATGACAGTAAGTTTAGTGATTAAGAGCATGGACTGCTTGGGTTTACATTCTGGTTCTGGCGCTTACCAGGTTTGTGACTTGGGTAGATTATTTAAATTTTCTATGCCTCAGTTTCCTCCATTATAAACTGGATTCTTTCCCCCACAAGATCCTTATGAAAATAACTAAGTTACTATTTATTTGTAAAACAGGTAGATGAATGCCTGGCAGATAGAAAGTACTAGAAGATAGCTGAGAAGTAACAAATAGCATCTAATTAGTGTTATGGACGTGAACTAACAGGAGAGTCTTTGTTGTGCTTTGTGTGCCACCCTCACATTTAAATAAAGGAATGGTGGGAGTAAAGCAGTTTGTTTGTTTGGCATATTGCTTTTTCTTTGATTTTGCTGGAAGTGGAGGAGTCGGGTACTCATAGCCCAAGAACTCCAGATTCCCTTCCCAGGGTTTCTTGAAGGAACTGTGCTTCCTTGGACACTAGTGCCCCCCATGCCGCAGGCCTAAAAGTGTTTGGGGCCCAGAGCTCACAGGGAGGAGATAAGGTTTATAAACTAGTGCCCAGCCTTGACGCTTCCATTGGAGCCCCGTCATCACTCACAGCCAATGAAAGCCAAACGTGAAAGCAAGAAACCAGCTCAAGGCAGCGCTTTCTCCACCAAATGGGAATTATTTCTATGGACAGGAAATGTACTGAGAGTTAAGCTCGATGTCACAGAAGTGATGAACCACATTAGCTTGATTATTTTTAACTGGTGTTATGAATTATAATGTTGTTTTACTTATAATGTTAAGAAATACAATGGAAGACAGTGGGAGTAAGCTTCTGGTGGTCTAAAGAATTTTAAATGGCAGAATTCTGTGCCCATAAGCCATTACAGAAATTGTTGTGTGATATTCTGAATGGTGGAAACCACAATAAGTTTTTTGTACTATCCAATTTTATTTTGTTTTTTCCTGATATATTTTGAAAAAGTGATTGTCTCAGCAGAAATATGAAGATTTTTTTGGAGGATGACAACAGCTCTGGATCTGCTGGAAAGCATATTCTATCTGTCCTTTTCTTTATCCATTTGTGTCATGGGCCCATTATTATAATATGATTTTAGGGCAGTTATTGTTTTAAAATTCAGCAGTTAAGAGGAAGTTTGGGGAAGAGAAAATTCTAAGGGGTTTTGTGCAAAGGAAGTCACAGAATCAGGAAAGAAACTATCCCCAAATTTTGCAGTAGGTATCCTTTGCCTTTGTGGCTTGATTTACTACTCAGTCCATGACTCTTCTTATAAAAGAATCTGTTCTCTGGAAAAATTTGACAAAACAGTTCTCTTATTTAAAAGGTAAGTGGGGGGGAAATTTAATTCCCTTTACCTGTGATATTTGCATTTTAACACTTTGCAATACCTAGTATAACTCTAAGTGTGTGATTTCAAACACATTAGTCAACACAAGAGTATGATAGCACTATTTTAGATCTTGTGCCCCAAATCCATTCTGCTCTGATCACTTTCTTAGTGAGTGTAGAAGAGAGCAATCTATGAGGCGCCCTGTCTGTGGGAAGTGATCAGAAGCAACATAACACTGAGGTGGGCCTAAAAGTGCATCCTAGATGTCAGCTAGCCATGCTTCACAAGTCACTCTCAGACTAGTGTGTTTGGAGGGGGAAATGGCTCTCTTTCCTACACCCAAATCCAAGACAATCCTCGGGAAGTTTCCTCTAAATGTTTATGCCTCCAAAAGTCATTCCTGTCTGTAGAATTAGGCATGTAGGCCTGATTTTTCTGCTATCAGCTCCCGAGAAGCTAACCTAGAAAAGGTCTGTTATTCTCCTAGACTTCTCCCCAGAGAGGGTTAACCTCACTTGGGCCTGTTATGAAGGATATGAAGCAAGAAAGAATTCTACCAGGAAAACATGGCTTCTTAGGACTAAATCTTTGGACAGAGGCAAAGTCATTTAGGAATCAAAACCCATTGATCTTAGTAAGTGAAAAATTTTGTGTGTTTTTCATCTAGAACATGTGAAGTTTTTTGTTTTTTTTTTTTTTTAGTTTCTTCCATATTAAGTTCTTACCATAAGCACACATATAGTATTAGCATAAGTGATATTAGCACTGGCATTCTAGGAACAATCTATATATGCAGAAATTTAAATCAACTGGTTTATATTTTAAACCGTATCTGGTGGTGAATATACTCTATTATAATGGCTCGTATATAGATGTCCATTCAAAGCCTCATTCAGTCATAGGTGGGGATTTTTCAGAAGTGAGTGAATCTAGAGTGTGTGATTGGTTCATGGTGCAAGGCTAGGATTAAGAGTGATAGGATTAATGGTGGCTGATTACTAAATCAGTCCACTGATTGCTTTGCCACCACCCTAATCCTGGTAGTCTGGATGCAATATAAGGGACAAAAAGAGGCTTGTCTCCTGTGGTGGATTGACAACTGGTGGTCAACTTATAACCCCCAGCTGAACCAAGTGTGATGCTGGGTGTGGGAGGCCCACCTGGGGACTGTTGCCAGCAGCATAAGAAGCAGACCTGGAGAAGAAGAAGAGAGGCTGTTGGGAGCAGAGTAAGGCTGTTGGGAGCTGGTAGAAATTGTAAGGAGCTGTTGGTTCTCTTTGGGGGAGGTTTTCATGCTGGCTTTCCTGATGAACTCAGCTGTT
>NW_004955418.1:3318061-3321947 GCF_000276665.1 Chinchilla lanigera
AGGTAAAGACCATCTATTCTTATTTTCTGTAGAGTTCTTATCATCTATTCTAAATAAGACCCAAATAAGGTATGGGGTGGGGGCAGGATTTCAACATATCGTTTGGGGAAATCCATAATATTTATTTGTGTAATAGTTCAACCAATTCACATATATTGAAGACACTGTAATTTCACAAGAAAAACACTTTAATAATTCATCATGCTACTCAACTATTGATTTCAACAAAGAAAAACCATTTTTGATGTTGTAATTATCAGGGTCATGCTAAAAAAAGCTTCAAGTGTTCAGGGAGATAAAAAAAAAAAAAAAACTACAATCCTCACCAGAATTTTATATCTTTCTGTTTGAAAACTAGCTGACCATCCCTGCACTGTTAAGAACATTATAGGGCAATAGTTTACCTCCAGAGTTGAAGCTTAAAATAAACACTCTGCACACTGTCACACAGCTTATGCTGAAATCCTTCGGATAAACCATAGACAGTGCCGTGGATCTCCTTCACCCCACACTGATGCAGCAGCAGATACTTTTTTCCAGCAAGAATTTCATAGATACCAGATATAAACACTAATTTGAAGGCAACAGTTGTGCAATATAACAACCATTGTTCAATTCCTATCATCTTGCTTAGTGAAATTCTATCATTTCTAATGCTTTTTTATTATTTTTATTCTGTTTAAAGAATAGAACATGAATTAAATTAAATTAAACTGGGAAAAAAAAGAAATTCACAGACAGCACTTCTCGCATTTGGTCAACTTTAAGCCTCTTTGTCCTTTTGTCCCCCTACTCTTTTTATGAGGAAGGAGTTTTTCTCCTTGTTCCCTGCTGTGTTTTGGGCACACTCTTGGGATCTCCCGCTTTACTTCCCAGCATTTCTCAAAGTGTATCTCTTCCATCAAATCCAGTGCTCCTCCTAAGAATCTTATGATTCAGTGTGATGTCCCCCCAACATAGACATTTTAGGTCTAGTCTTTCTGGAATTGGAGCCTGACTTTCAGTCATGACATTACACTGAGTCACCTGGAGTAGACTGTTTAACACCAAGTACAGTATGAGTATAATGCAAGGACAGTACAGCATGCAACCATTGCTAAGACTGGGGACAGTTAGTTAAAACTTGATCAACAACTATTAATTTGAGAGCAGCTATCCCAATGGGTTTTAGAGAGGAGAAAAAATGTAATACACTAATTTTGGAAAAGTCTTTGCATTTTATTTAAATGAACTGATTAGAAATATGTATGTTGTATTTGAAATAACTGGAGCAGTTGTAAGCATCATATCAATTAGTGGAATTTAAAGAAAGTCTAAGTTATTCTCTCTGTCTCTCTTGCTCTGTCTCTCTCTGTCTCCCTCCCTCTCTCTCTCTGTCTCTCTGTGTCTCTCTCTGTCTCTCTGTCTCTCTCTCTGTCTCTCTCTTTCTCTCTGGTATTGGATATTGAGCCCAGAGCTTTCACACTGAGCTACATTCTCAACTCTTTTTTTTTTTAATTTTGAGACAAGGTCTTGCTAATTTACCCAGGCTGGACTTGAACTTGCCATCCTCCTGCCTCAGCCCTGTAGAATTCTGGGATGAGTAATTTTTTTTTTTGTGTGTGTGTGTGTTTCTCCAGTACCGGGAACCGAACTCACGACCTTGTGCATGCCAGGCAGGCGCTTTTGCCGCTGAGCTAAATCCCCAGCCCCTGGGATGCATAATTTTGAGTAAGCCTCTATACTTACTTCCTCTGATGGTGGCTAATGGTCTCTCCTCCTTAGCTAATATGAATGTGAAGATTCTATAACTATTTATGAAAGAGACGCACATGTATATAGTCTCTCACCTATAAGCTATTTTGCTATTGATTAAATTATTCTCACCTCACAGCTCCCTAGTCCTTACTAGATTCTAGGTTAGCTTGTTTGTATTTATGCTGAGACCCAGTCTGCCACTTAAGCAGAAATATCTGGGTACCTTTCAAACAGCCAATTTTAGTCAATCCAACAGTCAAAAACTTTATCATTTTTGCTCATTTTGCTAGAACCTTGAGAACCTTGAGAATAGGGAATAGCTCCATAATCTCTTCTGGGGATAGAGAATTTAAGACTGTAGTAAAAAAACAATGGATGATACAACTTTGTTTGCCATTCAGAAGATCTTGGTATTGAAATTAAAAGGAAGTGTCTCTGCAGTCTCCTCAGTGCACGGTCTAGGGTAGAAAAATGAGTTCCAGGGCCATTGAGGGGCAGGCAGCTAACACACGAGGGAGGTGGTAGCTAAGTCTGTGGTAAACTAGGGGGGGCATGGCCTTCTGACACAGCAGCTGCCTCTCCTCTCTCCCCATGATGTAGCCTGCCGCTTGACCCAACATTTTAAAACAAAGCTAGAGCTCTATACATTTCATGGAAAATGGCTCACTTTGGTTTGAAAAATAAAACCCATCTGTGGTTTTGGTCCATTTGTTGTTGAAAACAGCCAGGTTGCAAGTGGTATTCTACTGTGATAACCAGAACGGAAAACAAACACCTCCCTGCTGGTGCTGTGCTCATTCTCTTTGTTCAGATAAATCTGCTTCCTACTTGTATTTCAACACAAAATCTGTTTGCTTTTTTGTCTGAGGACATTGCAGCTATAACATTTTTAGCTGAGTGCAGCATACACTTGGAGTTACATTGAACACTGAGAGCCCATGCGTGACCTGACCATGTTTCTACGAAGTTGTCTTTGCCATGGTGAAATGAAGGGAAGACACAGCATTACATTCTCTCTGAGTTAATATTTCCATTCCAAATGCTATTTTTTTGGGGGGGGGTCTGGGTGGAAAGATGAGAACACTTTCATAAATTTGTTTCCTGAATTTTAAAAGACCAATTTCATGGACCAAGGCTAGGGGAATAGGGAGTAAGTGACTACTTAATAGATTTGGGATTATTTTTTGAAATGATATAAATGTTCTAGAATTTGATAGTGATGATCACTGCTCATCAGTTTGAGTGCCCTGGAAATCATTGAATTATACACTTTGAAGTATTTTAAAATGGTGAGTTTTATGTCACATGAACTTTAACCTCAGTTTTTTAAAGAAAACAAAGACACTCTGCGTAAAGCCAAGGTCGTGTTTACTGTTAGAGAGGACATGTGGTATCACACCAGGGGGCTGTATTTTGTTTTATTTTCTGAAAAGATGACGTTATTTCTCAAACTCATATGATCCTTAACCTCTCTAACATTCATCCTAAAACTTTTTTACTGGTATTTAAAAATGTCTCATTTGTAAGTGCTGTAGATTGATGTACCCTCACTTTAATTCCTAGGCTAAAACTCTAACTACTAAGGTGGCACAAAATTTGGAGACAGGGCTTTTAGGAGTGGTGTTACTTGTGCAAGTAATTTGAGCATGTCTCTTGGGGTTTGTATGTTAGAAGCTTTGTTTCCAGTGAGAAAGGTGGAACTTTTAAGAGGTGAGGCTTAGTGGGACATAAGTAGGTCATTGGGGTGCTGTACTCAGCAGGGGTTCTATAGTTCTTATGGGACCTTAGTTTCCTCAAGAGTAGGTTATTATTTAAAAATTTAAAAAGCATGACAGGCCCCCTCTGCTCTTTGGCTTCATGTCTCCAAGTGTTATCTCTCACAGGTGTTCCTGTCTTGATGCCCCCACCATGGGGGATGCAGTCAGGAGCCCTCATCAGAGTTCATGCCCTGCAGTTTGGCTTAGAGCATCCAAAAGAGTGAGCTAAATAAAGCTTTTTCCTTTGCAAATTGCTCCTTTACATAAATCTCAGGTTTTCTGTTACAGTAACAGAAAATGGACTAACACAAAGAATAAATATGGTTACATGAGGTCACAAGAATGAAATCCTAATCCAATATGATTAAGGGAGGGAGAGGGAGAGGGAGAGG
>NW_004955418.1:3322116-3377945 GCF_000276665.1 Chinchilla lanigera
AGTGAGAAGGTTATATTTCTAAAGCCCTCACCAGATCTCTGCTATGCAGAGATCCTGATCTCAGAATTTCAAGCTCCATAGCTGTGTGGAAAACAGCTCTCTGCTGGCAAAGCCTCTCAATGTGTAGTATTTGTTTTTATGGAAGCACAAGCTAAACCGATAAATTAGTTGAGAATTAACCATTACTCTCCTTCTAACAAGTCTTACCTAAGTGTCTGCAAAGAAACCCACAAAAGAGTTCTGTATTTCAAGATGGTGTAGAGTACTCAAATGTGTCAGGGAGTAGCTATGTGTCACGTTCTTTTGTTGTGTAAGCTGTACCATTGGTACATGCAAGGAAAATTTTTATAAGTCCAGATGTTGCTGAGTACTTTTATTGTTCCCACTGCACCCTGCTCTCTGGAGCTCATCCCTGCTTTTGCTGTCCTTGGGTGTGAGGAAGGGATCACTGTCCGGACAGAACTTCAGCAGCCTTTTGTGTAACTGTGAGGAGAACATATTCTCTATCCCTTTAGAAGGAAGCAGGTACACACACTCATTTGTCTCTTATAACTGCTTTCCTTGAATACATAACAATAACTGACTTATACAATTTCACATAAAATGTCATTGTACCAGTTTCCCTGTTGAATCATCAAACTGAGTAAAATTGAGTTTCTTGCCTAGACTAAGCTTTTAAAAAGATAAGATTTATGTAACTGCAATATATGCTGAAACAGTTCCTATTCAGTAATTCATTAAATAAAATGGAAACAGTCTTTTACATTGTATTTTTAATTTAAATTTTGATAGATATTATATTCCCATGGATCTAATATCAAAAATATGAAAGTGTACACATGAATATTCTCATTCTCATCCTTTCCTCCTCCTGGGAACCTTTGCCTGCTCTCTCAGGCAGTCATTTGGAGTAATTTCTTTGTATCTCTCCATAGCAGTGTTTCTCAACCTTTTTCATGAATATTCCCTTTGAGTCTTTTAAGATATATTTTTCCTCATTATTATCACTCTCTCTTTGTTAATGCACAGATAATATCTGCTTTGCACTGTAAGTGTTCCATGCTTTATATACAAAAATGATTAAAGCACCCCCTTCCAACAAACAAATTTTTGCACTGTTAGAGGTGATATTACCTCATTGAGGGTATACGTTTCAGAAATGTCTTGTGCATACACATTTATTATCTGGTGATATCATTCAGTTAAAAAAGAAAAGCACACAGACATAGATGCTTTTTTTAACTTAATAATATCTCACAGTAATATTTGTGTAACTTTACAGTGAAAATATCCTCATCTTTTTTTTTTTTTTTTTTGGTACCGGAAATCAAACTCAGGACCTTACACTTGCTAGGCAGGTGCTTGTGCCACTGGGCTATATCCCTGAACCCCTCATCTATTTTTTATGTATACATAGTCTTTTGTTTTACAAATTGAAGTTAATTAACCTACCCAAAATCACAATTATTTCTATTGTTTTGCTTATATAACATATTGCACTGAATAGAATTGTACATATTAAGTATTGAGGTTTGTGGTAAGTTAAAATATTGTGATCTCTTTGACAGTCTTCATTCAAGAAGTATAGGCTAAGGCTCTGTTCCCTTAAGTTTTTGTGAACTCCATGACTGTTTGAACAATAAAATATAGGAGAAACAATATTGTGCTTATTTCTGGGCCCAGGCACTGAGACTTCCTACATAGAACACTTGCCATTGGAGCTAGATGTCAAGGTATGAGATGACCAATCAGTCCCTGTGGAGAAGAAAACTCCGATGGCAGCCCCAAATGGAACTCTAGCCAAGAATGAGCACTAGCTTACTGCTTATGTACATGGGCCATTTTGGAAAGGATGTTGGGAATTAAGCCTTTATGTCATTCAACTGTTCTCTATTTGACACTGATTATGACTGACACTTGTTGAAATACAACTTTTCTAGGTTCAGTGGCACTACATTTTTGCAGTTTTTCGGCCAATTGTTTCCCTACAGTCTTTCCTTTTCCATCTCCCCAATACTGTTGCCCTGAGTGAAGAGAACACCACACCTGAGTTTTGCCTGGAAGGACCGAAGCTGCCCAGCTGGTTTCCTTACACTCTCTTTTGTACTTTGGAGAGGGCTGTGACTCCCTTTTCTTGAACAGTGAAGTAGATGCTCACACGTAGTCGATTTCCTTGCTATCAGACTTATATCCTTGGAAATATTTCAGTGGCATTCTGTTTTCTGCACCTGTATGCACTGTCACCTGTCAGTCTACCTACTATTTCACAAATCTGTCCACTTTTTGCATGGACAATCATAGCGACAATTCCTGGAATCAAACTTTGTTGTGACTATGCTCAGGGGATTTAAATCCTTTTCCAAACTATAGATGTGTCACCAAATATAATTTCTTAGTGAATCCACTCTTAACGGTCCTTTTATAGAAAGAATTGCATTTGGTTATTTGCTTGTATGTGACTTAATGCATTTTCTATTGATAAAAATAAGTATCTTCTGAAAAATATACTTACAATTTCTTGAAAATAAGTAGTTTCTTACCTAGACATACAAGAATATAAGCTGTTAGCTGCTTATAAAAATACAATCAGAATGCTGAAAAGGTAAATGAAATTATCATGCATAGAGGTATCATATCATTTCTTTTAATTTTTATATGATATCTGAATAACACAATGACCTATACATTATGTAATATGTATACTAGAACTGTAAAAAACTAAGTAACTTTCTAAGCTCTGCTTTCTCTTATGAGAAGCTTTATATAAGACATTTAGAATTTTAGTGGGTAACATGATTGGGATTATCTTTAATCACCAGTTTTAGTACCTACTATATATAAGCTACGCTTATTGGCCATGTTCCCCAGAGAATGTTTCTCAGACTACAGTCTAAGGTAATCTAATGAAAAGCATTTCAGGTTATTCTCTGTAGCAATTTAGCAGCTGCTGTATTCTCATAGTTTTAAAATCTAATCTTAAAATGATAATTATGTTTTATGGCTGCTTCTGCTATAAAAAATAATGCAATATGATAATTGATAAGAGAGATATTTAGAAGATAGACTAAGCCCAGGAAAGAATGAAACTTAACTAGCCCTGAGGAACCAAGGAAGCAGTAATTGAGAAGAGGCTGCTTGCACCCAGTCCTTTGGGTACATGTCATAAGTTTCTCTTGTATCACCAGCCCTACTTCTGTTGTACCTGTAGCCATCAGTCACTATCCTGCTTTTCTGACTCAAACATTCCATGTAGTAATATGAAAGTAAAGAGCGATGCAGCCACTACCTGGACAAGAAAATCTAGAAAGGGACATGATACACCTGTCTGTTCCAAAAGCAGAGCCCAAACCCACCATCAGGGCGGTGGGGCCAGAAAACGCTTCCTGGGCTTTGTACATGATGCCTCTGAGCTCAGGTGCCTTCTGAATTTCCTATTCTCAGCTCAGCTCACTTCCAAATGCATTCTAGGCTATGGGTTTCTTCATTATTTCTTTCCCATCTGTTTTCTTTTAGGGATTCTACATCACTTTTTGTTTGCTTTTTAAGATTTTAAGTTTTTTGTTATTTCTCAGAATTCAGAGCAGAAGTAAAGTCTTCTGTTCTCAAAGCAACATTTTGATCTAATCTCCAGAACATTCATTGTTGAAATTTTTTGTGAGCAACGAACCATAAAATTATGTGTAAGGCATGCTAACAAATGTTTCCCAAGTGTTTCTGAAAGATTTTTTTTCTTTAATTCTGTACATTGGTATCATGCCTCTAAATATATAAAGCACGGTCATATGAATTATCCATTATTTCTGAACATAACTGGTTTTCACTTGTTTTTCTAAAATGGTATCTATTATGTGGGGTAATGTATATGAAATTAAACTCAAAATTTGGAATATGTGTCTTGCTTGTGACTGCCCTGAAAAAATAGGCAAAGAGTCTTCTCCTTTGGATGCCAGTTGAAAGCTGAATTTAAGACAAATTGAAGGAAGGACTGAGGAGACTGGATTCTGGAAAGGCAGCTGCGCTATCCCTGTGACAATCTAAGCAGTACGTGATTAAGATTAAAGTGTGAATAGTTAGAATGGATGGAGCATAAATGAAAGAAATATTTCAAAGAAACCTGCGGTAGATCGTGGTGTTGTGTTCAGTGTCAGTGATAGGAAGACAATTGAAGGGACCCGGAGGTGTTCAGTGTGGTCTGAAGGAGAGAATGATGATGTACGGGGAGACAGAAAACTCAAAATAAGTGTCTTCTCTCTCCAAGTGCCCTTGGACTGTTGCTGAAAGCCCTGAATTCAGTAGAAGGTGATTTCACCTTAGGTCCCATCCAAGAGAGTTTATTCCTGGAAGTCTTAGAAGGGTTTCATTACAACATAATTTTTTACTTACAACATCATTGTGCAACTTGCATGTAATAAGATAATTATAAGTAAGGCTCCAGAGTATTTGCCTGCCCTGAAAATTAGTCCAAGGCTTGAAACATGACATACATGTAGAGCCAAGTTGATCAGAACTAAGAATGCCAAAAAATGTACAACATGACCTGTGAACTGATCCTGATTTGGTTTAGGTTCAGCTTCACTGCCTCAAAAAAGCCCCCAATATTTCCATGGTACTGTTAGTAGTAGAATGACCTGATTTAAAAAAAACAACACAACACAGGGCAGATAATGTTGCCTGTGGGATGGTAGATATTTTTGGACTTCTCAGTGAGATTCCTGGAACCATTCTGTTTTCAGCGTGGCCAGGCTTGACCTCCTCTTTCAGACCTTGGAAAAATAAATATCTGCAGGTATGGAATGAGAGGAAAGGGGTGAGCCAGCAGGGTGCAAGGCTGTGGCTAGCTCCAGATCTTTCACAGATCTGTGAGCCATTAGCATTGCCCTTTAAAAACCTGTTCTGCACCTCCATTCCCCATGTCCTCTAACAAGTTTTCAGCTTTGATTTCCTAATTTATACTAAACAGGCAGGAGGAGATGCTGTGAAACACAGCTTCCTTGGCACACTCACCTCTGACTCAAATATTGTTCTGTTACCTTGGCAAAAGTTTCCTTCTGAAAGTAATTTCTCCTCTCCAAACTTTTTTTATTCCTCTTTCTGTGGATGTATATTCTGCTGCAGCATTTAAATTGTGCTCTGCATTTTCTTTGGGTAGCTAGAAGTAGTGTCTATCTCGGTGAGCGTTCTCAGTGCCCAGCAGCCCAAGACAAAATTCTTTGGTTGGAATGACTCCTTCTTGGATGAAGGCTTTCCAGTGAGGAAGAGACAAGGAGCATCCTATCAGGCCATAGCTTGAAGTATTGGAAAGGACCTCATTTTCAGTTCCAAAAATTCACATTATGTAAGTCAACATGTGTTAGGTGAATGAGCGGCATGTGGGCGGCAGGATCTACCCTGCTGCGGGGTAGAAAGCAAAAGAAATTAGTCTTTCTGGATTCATTCATTCATTTTTCGTGGGTGGTTCTTTTGCCATTATAGGTCATTTTTCCCCTTGTTTCAGCTTTCTTGATGGGAAGTGGAAATGAGTATGGAGGCTTTTGTAAGAATCACTTTGATATAGAAATGTCTCGTGTACTCCTGTGTGTGGTTTATGCTCTATGAACCCACACCTTCAGTATAAATGTAAGACTGCCCAGGGCATTTTGCAGTAATGGTGGGAGTAGCTTATCTAGAAGAGATCAGATTATGTTTCAGCTTTTTAATTATCTTTCGTTTGAGGTAAAATATGTTGCCTGTGTACAACCACTTTCTTCATCTATAAAATGAATGAGTCAGACCTTATGATTGCCATAGCCCATTCAAAGTCCAACTTGTTATGAGTATTTTCTCAAGATTTGTTTAGAGTTCCTACTCTTCTCAGGCAAAAGTTGGACACAGATGTCCCTAACAACGAGCATAAAAGTAGACCAGGTGATACAGATGTTCTCAAATTGGTGGGAGAGAAATAAGTTATGAAAAAATCAGATCATTTAGGGGTTGGTTAAAAAATGGAATCTTACCACAGGAAAGAAGATGAAAGCAGAAACAGGGAATCAAGATCCACGGACCTCTAGGGAGTGATTCTCAGATGTGAGTGTTCACTGGCGTCACCTGAAGGGCATCTTAACCCAGACTGTTGGACCGAGCTCCAGAGTTTCAGATTCAGTAGGTCTGGGGTAATGCACAAAAACTCGCATTTCTAACTCAGTGATGTTAATGCTATTGGTTCCTGGGATTTCACCCTGAGATCCATTGCTCTGGGTGATTTTCGCACTTTTAGATGCTATAGACTCAACTTGTAGAGGACTGAAAGGATTCTTTTCAGCTTCCCTTAGAGTTGATTCTTGGTTTGGTATTGGAAAGTATTGCCACTTGGGATAGTGGCTCATGTCACTTTCTGTTGGTTTTGTGTGCTGCAGGAAGGTGGACAGGTGCTCATTTCCTTAAGTTGCCGTCCAGAAGACAACATAAAACAGTAGTCTGCACCCATTTAGTTTTTCATTCAATAAATATTTTCCTCTTATGTTCCACTCACTTTTCTAGAAACTGGGTATCTAATGGTGAATGAGATGAACAAAATACTCTATTTATGAGCTTACATTGCAATGTGAGGTAAAAAGAACTCAATTCATAAAATTTCTCTGTCCCAAGGAAGACGGGATGGTTTTATTCATCTCTTGCTCTACCCCTAGCATCATCATACACAGCTAAGGCTACAGCAGGAATACAATACAGTCCATACACTCAGGAGGTTTAATGGTACTAGCGTTTGATTCAATGAACGTTTGTGCAGAATACTCCATTTTTCACTAAGTGATAAGTTACATGATACTAATTTTAGGGTCCACAGTTCAGAAGCAGGAGAGCCATCATGTGGGCTGGAGGACTACCAATTTGGCTCTTGGAGTCCGCTCCCTTGTCTGTAATGTGCGCCACTTGTGCTTCCAGTAAGGCCAGTGCTACACAGCGCTGCCTGGGCCCCGTGCCTGTCCTACTTTCTGCTCAGATAAACTTCTGGGTGTGGTGACCTCTATGGGCCACGATATGGGGGTGAAAAGCACTAGGCCAAGACGTCCACACTTTCTCTTGGCACTCACGACTAGACTTTCCAAGAAAACGTGCAGGCCAGCTTCCATTTGTAAATCAAACACACACACTCTATATTCTGCAGAAATGTCCTTGTTACACTTGAGTTTTGTCATTGTGCAGCAATATTTAACTAGTATCATTTTATAAACAAAAATCTGAGGTAAAACTACAGACAGATTAAGTTGAAACATACAGAAACAAAAACTCAAATCCAGAAATACTGAAACTGATTTCAGAGGCATGAAAACAATTCAGCAAAGAGTAGGCAACAACTACATGCTGCAAGTATGAGTTCTGAACTGATCAGTCAGTGAGTCAGTGCCGTACATTTTATCTTCTCTATCAAAGGGAAGCTGAAAGGAGGAGAGATTTAAGTTCCTTCAGTGACTTGGAACAAAACATCAAACCCACTCAAGTTTTGTCAAGCTTTGCTATTATACAATAGGTAAGTTTCAACGCCCTGATGCAATCAGCGTGATGATTTTTTAGGGTACCGGTAAGCACTTGTTAGATGGCCAAGTATTTGAAGTGTCCTTTCTAATGAACGTAGTGGGAAGAGAGTAGAATCTGGAATTCAGATGATGTTTTGCTTTTAATCATTTACCTTACTACTTCAAATCCAGTCCTTTATGCAGAAGACCAAAATGAAAGGCTAAAAATGAATTCATGTTTTAGGAGCTTTAATATAAGGATGTGGGTCGTTCCGTTTACTTCGCTTATTGTGTATGTTAAGGAAAGAGTGCTGTGTGTAGAAAGGGCCTTGGGCTGTGGAACAAGACACTGGGATCCTTTTATGATTTCCACACTATCTGTGTGACCTGAAGCAAATTAATTCATCTCTGGGGCGTTGGTGTCCTTTTCTGTAAAGATTTGTTTTAAAAAATCTGTTTCATATTTTTATGATCCCCTTGAAGACAGCTAGATTTGGTAGCCCTTTGAGCGGATTGTTTGTCTGGGCAGACATCCCTGAAGAGGAAGCATTTCAGGCCGTCCGCACTGTCACCTCCTTTGGTGGCAGACGTGCTGGTCTACAACGAGGGAGGGAGGGCCAAGACAGAGAGAGGACAAAACAGGGCTTTCTGTCTTTTTACAAATACCCTATAGCTGCAGTCTTTGCTTCATCTTTCTTTCCTCCTCCAGGCCTTCATTTGGCGTTCACCTTAACCCAGGTTCACCTGCAAAAGCATAATTCGCAGGAGGTTAGCCTTGTGCTCTTTGTCCTCATCCTGCAGCCCCGGGGGACAGCCTTGCGTGTGGACCAGGGCAGAGTATTACGCTTCTTAAATA
The DNA here is from genome assembly GCF_000276665.1 of Chinchilla lanigera. Lineage (NCBI taxonomy): Eukaryota > Metazoa > Chordata > Mammalia > Rodentia > Chinchillidae > Chinchilla > Chinchilla lanigera. Next base: position 3,330,466 of record NW_004955418.1, read on the forward strand.
TTAATGAAAGTGGCCTCTTGCAAGAATGTTTTCAAATCCCCTGAAGGTTCTTAGATGTTGCAGTTTGCATTTAGCTATTTACATTAGCAGAGATTGTTGTACAAACAGGCACCGTCGGCCTGTCAGTCAGGGGCCTGCTGGCTTCACATCACAGAGAGACTCAGGAGTGTGAGTTAAATGAGCCCAGCAGGCATTGAATCTCTGGGTCTGGAAAAATCCTGACTCACAGAGTGATTTGGAAGGTGGGACAGCAGAACCACTTGGTTAAAAAGCTTGAAGCTCCCCAAACCAAAGGCAACAATAGTAATGAACTAGAGCTCTAGCAAAACTAGAGGAAACATTGATTACTCAGTGCCAGCAACTGTGCTAGAATCCCCAGAACAACTTCTCATATGGAGATGTTTTATATTTGTGGAAACTGAGGTACAGAAAAAGTATCTTGACCAAAGTCTCAGAATGAATAAGTGTAATCACATGGTTTGTCTTCAGACCCTATGCTTTTTATCCATTTTCACAATGCTGTGAAAGTGTGCTCTCTCGGCATGCACATTTTCTACAACAATTCAGTAACATCTATTTAGACAAACACTAATTAACTCAATAATTCCTCTTTTAGTTTTTTTCTCAGAAAATGCACCCATTAAGTCATAATAAGGAGTCTTTTACCGTTGTTTATATCAGTGAAAAAAATGCAGCGACCTAAGTTGCCACACATAAAAATATGCAAAAGTAAAGAACAGTTCATGCATGTTGTGGAATAATATACAGCTATTAAAAGAATGAGACATGGTATGACACCATATACGCAAAAAGTGAAAAGAAATCTGCTTTTTTACTCCATGTAAATATGGGTATGAGAAAAACTGGAAGAATACATGAAGAAAAATAGCACTAATTTCCGGGGGAAGAGAAGATAATGGAGATGATAATCAGAGGCGCTCTGCCTTTATCTGTATTCATTTTCTTGTTTCATTATTCATTTTCATATTTAATTATGGAAATGAAAATAGAAACTGATAGATGGCTTGACATAAATTCATTGATGAAAAGTATGTTTTGTTCAATGAAGCTGGGCTTGGACCCTCAACTCCCTGGGCTGTGACACTCCTCACCACGCGCTTGCCCTCCGAGAGCCATCAAGGCGCTGCGGGCAGAGCCGTAGGGAGTTCAGTCTCGTGCTGGGTGGGTTTGGTGCATGAGCCTAGCAGCCCTCAGTGTGAAGAGCTGCCGAGCCCCCAAATTAAACAGCTTTTGGCCAGATTTTTTCACAGACTTTATGACAAGTCTCCCACATGCATATTCATCATGAAGGAGAGAGTTTCTATATTTGAGACTACATTTTTTGTTTGTTTTGGGTGGCTGCATGGCTTGGATTTTTGTTTTTGATTCTTCTTTAAGAATAAAGAGAAAGAAAAAAATCCTCATTGCTTTCAGCTTGTACAGCCTCCCCAGAGGTGTGAGATATAAACACAGGCTGTTTCCTGTGTGGCTTTCCCAAGGGCATTGAAAATGTGATATTTAATTGGCTGTTCCATGTCTTCAGTTCTTGGGAAAGCAGCAGACACAGTCATGAAATGAGAAAGAGCATCTGTAGCTGAATCATGGAGAACAAGAGCAGCTCAGGAGAAAAGAGCAGCTTCACATGCAGTTCTGACCTCAGGGATTCTCGGGGAGGGCGCTTACAAGCTTCTATTAACTTCACAACATCCCTACTGGAGAAATCTGTACCGGGAGGAATCACCCTTTACTGCCTTTGCTCACGTTCTTTGCTCTTATGATCTGGTCCGAGCTCAGTTACATTGCCTTGTTTTTAAGAAACTAATTTTAGTTCCTGTTTTTATGGGAAGACATAGTAGCATGTAATAGTAACTAACTTACTGACTGCTTCTTTCATTTTTTTTTTTTATTTTCAAGATTAAAAAACCTGGGGGCTGGGGATTTAGCTCAGCGGCAAAGCGCCTGCCTGGCAAGCGCAAGGTCGTGAGTTCGGTTCCCGGTACCAGAGAAAAACCAAAAAGATTAAAAAAACTGACAAACCAACCGTGAAGACAAAATCAAAACAACACAAAAACAGCAAAAACGATACATGACCTCCAAACAAAATGGGTTAGGGTTAGGGTTAGTAGGAAATAACAATAGTTGCTGTGTTACATACTGTTGTCTTCAACAAAGTTGCTTGGTCCACCAGACATAAGAATGTAAGATTGATCAAACAATCAAAGACAGTAACAAGTAACAATAATAGTAATAATAATAAAAAAAATTGGAAATGGTGCAGAGCTTCACCATACAAGATGGTAGGAGTTCAACAATGGTTCTTATACTGTGTATTGTTGTTTTCAGATCAGTCATTCTGATTAGCAGATACAAACATGCAAAATTAGTCCAGAAAAAAGAAAATTTAGGGAGTACTACTCAGCTGTAAAGAAAGATAAACTCAAGGTTTTTATAGGTAAATGGATGTAACTAGAGACCATACTCATAAGTGAAATAAATCAGATTCACATGGGTAAACATCATATTTCCTGCCTACTATAAGAACCTGAAAGAGTAAATAAAATCTGAAAGGTACAATAGATATAATGAAAGGGAAAAGAAACTGCTCAAATAGGAAGGAGCAACTGGGATGAAGGAGGGGAGAGGAAAAAGAAAGAAGAGAAAAAAATATGTATATGTACATACAGGATAGCTAGGATAATTGTGCTGTTAATATCTTATTTCTATTTAAGCTTTTGTAATTTAATTTCTCTTTTTTGAATTTGGCTTTTTTAGAGCAATTTTAGGTTTTCAGAAAAATTGAATGCAAAACATGGAGAGTCCACATACACAACCCTCCTCCATCCAAAAATTCTCCTATTAATGTCTTGCATGGCTGCAATACATTTATTACAGTTGATGAGTCAGTACTTATACATTATCATTAATTAAAGTCTACGGTCTACATTAGGTTTCATTCTTTGTGTTGTCCTATTTTATGGCTTTTCCCAAATGTGTGGCGACACGTGTCCACCATCACAGCAGCAGAAAGAACAGTTCCATTGTTCATGCCCCTGGGCTCTATTCCCCCCTGCTCACTCTTGCCTCCCTACCCCCTAGCCCCTGGCAAACACTGATCTTTACAGTTTTGCCTTTCCCAGAATGTCATCAAATTGGACTAACACAGTACCTCTTATTTTTAAAATTGGGCCTGCTGAGATAAATAAATCATTTTTAAGTATCTAGTCTATGAATTTTAAAAAGTCTACACAGCAGTATAACCATCAATGCAGCGAAGATATAGAATGCTTTCATCAGCCAAAGAACTCCCTTTATGCTCTTTGTATTAAGATCACACTTTGTATTTATACAGTACACACTTTCAGTCCTCAAAGAAAGTCTTTCAGGAAGGTACTCTTCTTATATCCGTCTTACAGTGAAAAATCTGGGCACAGAGCAGTTTAGTGAGTTGCTCAAGGTAACACAGAGATTAGGATGCTCAGGCCAAGATTTGAACTTTGGTAGCCTGAGTCCAAAGCCCATATTCCTTAAGTTTGGCTATGATACCTTACTGTCCTGTTTTCACACACCAAAAACAGTGGATAGAGTTCTAGAACGTAGAATCTAAGGAAGAACTTCCAAATTTGGTGGTCAAATACAGATGATCCCCCAAAATGGGAATGGCTTTCCCCAATCCTCTAAGTCACTGGTAGGATGGAACTAGAACTCCAGATGCACAGCTTTAAATATAACCTCAATCCCATGCTTTGCTTAGAGTCTCTTACTAGATACTTGTTGAATTAAAAAAGGAAAGAAAATACGTATAATATTACATGAGGAACAGAGGTGTAACGGTGTGCAGTCAGTCTAGTTGAGGAAAAATAAACTAGAACATGTGAAACATAAACTAGAACTGAGCTATAATGGATAGATTAGCGTTAGGCTTCAGAGATCTAGGAGAAATGACATTTATACTCACTTTCCATTTGCCAGGCATTACACAATAATCAGTACGTTCACACTGATTGAGTCTCACAATTTCCATATGTGAACTTCTACCATCTCTGTTTCTTACCATGTACCTAGTTAAGTTGCAGGTGGTAGAGAAATCTGCTCAAGATCACACACCTACTGAATGATAGATGAATATTTCAAACGCTTTCTGTCAAACTCTAAAAACCTTGTTTTTTCTGCTGCGTTACAGTCTTTTGTATGGAACAGGCTTTGGTCTGCTGTGATGAACCTGCTCTCAGGTCTTCAAGAAGGGAAAGAGAAAAGCATTAATTTAGGAAACGGTTCACTGTGTTGTACGTTCAGGACAGATAATGATGGGGAAAGAGAATGGAAGCAGGGAGCCCAGCTAAAAAGGCTGAATTGATTAGTAGCAACAACGTAAATGTTATTTGAAAGGATCCCAAGCAGTAAGACTTGGAGAAGGGCTAGACACCAGAGATAAAGGGGTTGGGCAGAATTTGGAGCTGACAGAGGAGGAAAAAAATAATAAAGTCTTGGAAAGAAAAGCCAGGCCTGGGAAATGGAATCGTGTGAGCGAGCGACATGCTCAGTTGACGAGTTCAGCTTGGCACACATTGGCTTGAAAACGATAGCTAGAGATATAAATGGAAATATGCTGCAAGCATTTGAAAATCTGAGTCCAGATAAAGATCAGGCTGCAATACAAAATTGGAAGCCTTCTGCACTGAATAAAGTCAGTTCATCAAAGAAAGAAATGTGCAACAGAAGTTGGATCATACCCATAATGGATGATAGAATGACAAAGAGAGTTCAAGAAAGTTTCTAAATAGATAAGTAGAAGAACATAGATAGATGATAGATATGTAGATAGATAGATAGATAGATGATAGGCAGATAGAAAAATAGATAATTCACAAAGCTGTAGATAAATTTTCTTGGAGAAAATTTATGGAAAATGTGACTAAGTGTCACATAACATAAAGAGTATATAATCAGAACCCCAGCTTAGTTGCTGTAACTAAAAATAAAAATGGCAGTGTTGAATGGTTCAACCTAGCTTCCATGATCATCAGAGTCCCAGACTACCTCAGCTTTATTTCTCTGCTTCGTTAACATGAGGAGTCCTTTTTGTGGTCTAAGTTAGTTCTTCTGCCTCCTGCATACATTATATTCCAGCCCAAAGGAAGGAAGAAAAGGGTTATGGGAAGGCCTGGCCCGGAAGTCACTCACATTACTTCTGTTCAGATAGGTGGCCATCCTTACCAGTAAGGGGATCTGAGAGATGCGCATTTCAGCTGGCTCTATGTGCAACTGAACTTCAGCCGTGAAATGCATGATAAGGAAAGCTTGGAGACTGGGAGACCACTAAATCCTCACTGTAAAAATAAAGATCATAATTCAGAAAAGACCCTTTAATGTGGCTGTTACAAGTCTGTGTAAGCCTTCTTGCCTCTATTCTTGCTGGCTTCCAATCCATTGTCCATGTTGCAATTAGAAATAAGTTTTTGAAATATCATTTCTCTGCTTAAACTTTTCCTTAAATCCTCAGTATCTTTAGGATAAAGTCTCAAGTCCTAAAGACAACTAAGCCCTCATTATTAGAACACAATCTACGGGCTGGGGATATAGCTCGGTGACATAAGCACCTGCCTGGAAAGCATAAGGTCCTGAGTTCAATTCCCAGAACAACCCCCCCCCCACCAAAAGAAACCACTGTCTATGTTGAGCACTACTACCTCTCTTTTCTGTAGTTCTTTACACAGCCTGTTGTGCCCTACCTTCCCATATCACTCAAGTTTTTCAATTGACTGGAACGCAGTGATTTTTTTTCTTGTGCTTCTAAAGGGTTGAATTTCCTGTTCCCTCCTTTTGCCCTGCCTTTTCCCACTTTGCTTGGATTCTTCCCATCTTCCTTCTGGCTAGATACCATATCCACCACAGTGCTTTCACTGACTTTCCAGGATTCTGTTCTATCTGTATCTATGTATTCCAGAAGCAGCATGCATGTCATCGTGCTAAGCATCTCTGTGTCAGCCACAAAACTATCATTCCCTGGAGGAAAATTATATCCTCCTCTCCACATTTGTGCACGAACAGGTTAGTCCAGGGCCAGAGCAAAGGAGGAGATCCAAAAGTATTGGTTGAATGGAACAAAGGCCCAACTCTAATGAAAGACTCCAAAGCTATCATTTATTGAAGCAAGTAAAAACACTTGCATTTCCTATCTGCATACTATTGTTTCTGAGGCTGTTGCTCCTCTGCTATATAATGAGAAGCTTTTTACTCTGCTGACAAATGGCAAAGAAAATGAATTAGACTGACAAGAAATGTTAAAGTGTGGCATTTATCTTACATGCCTGAACATTATTGGATGCCGTGATTCTGTGTCCCAGGGTTAGTCAGATTGTTTTTGGCAATCCCCATTTCAAGGAAGGGAAAATTGCCTATTGTAAAGGAAGCACCCACAACCCACTATTTAGCAGGGCTGTAAGAGCTTATTTGCTCATTACCATGGCAACCACCAGCTCAACACTGCACTGTAGGATACTTGTCTAGACGGCACCATATTCATGAGCACTTCCTCTTTTGTATGCCTGATTTTAAACAGGCAGGTGTGTATCTAAGGTGCTACTGGGAAAGAAAAGGTTTTTTTCTCCATGTGGGCAAATGAAATTGTTTGAGGCATCCTATGAGCATCTAATTGACTAGCATTGAAATCTGCACTCATTTGAAAGTGTTAGTCTGTGTTTTTCTTTTTTTAATAAAGAATTAAAGAACCAGAAATACACCCATATGGCCTGCCAACTATGTCTAAAAATAGTTGATGTGAAAGAAAGAGCTCAATATCTTTTAAATTTTATGACAAACTAAGAACCAAAATGTCTTTTAATTGTATTCTTCACCGTGTCACAGTATTTGGACACAATATCAAATAGATACCCAAAGTCATAAATCAGACTTTTATTAAAGTGTTTGTGGCATCCTTTTCAGTGGAGAAACATGAGGAGGACCAAATCATGGAACCCAGTAAGTTTAGTCGTACTGAAGCTCAGGGTCATAGCCTACCTGAGGCAAAAAGCCTTTCATAGGACTTTCTGTCTTAATTCTCTGGCAGCACAGGAATATCACCAGAAAGCATCCTCCAGGCATATTTGAAGTGGAAGTATTCAGAAGAGCATACTGACATTTTCTCTCAGACTTGATAAAGCTCGCTCGGTTGACTGGTTACCCAGTTGAACTGATCAGTTTTGAATGTGAATAAGAACCTCAAGTTGTGTTAGTATATAGTTAAATATGTGTTTGGTCTCTGTGTATCCACTTTATTCTAATTTGCTAGTAAATAACTGGAGTCAGGCAGGGACATGTGGCCCAGGCTTCACATTCACAAAGGCCATCAAATTTAGAAATTTGACCTTGTCTCCAAACAAAGATACACAAATTGTCAGAGGTCGGCTGACAAATTGGAACCAGGTGGTTTTCATCAGATAAACTTCAAGCTTGGGTTCATTACTAGACCACACTGCTTTGAAGAACATTATGAGTTACTATAGCTTTTAAATACCATTATTAGTGCATAGAGAGCAAAATTATATCACACTGATTTGTGTGTGTAAAAAGTATTAATTTGTTAAATGTAATATCCAGCTTGTGCTGCGGATTGAATGTTGTCTCCTCTGTGTTTATATGTTGAAACTCTGACCCTTACTGGGATGGCATTTGGAAGTGACGTCTTCAGGGGGTACTTAGATTTAAATTAGGTCATATCAGTAGCGTGTCCATGAGAGCATTAATTCCTTTATAAAAGAGAAGGAGACAGGAAAGAATATAACCAGGCTGTCCTGTAGAACCTAACTACTCTGATTTCAGACCTCCAGGCTTTAGAATGGTGAGAAAGAAATGTTTGTTATTTAAGCCTTCCAGCCTATAGCATTCTATTATAGCAGCTCAAACTAAGTCAACATATAAAGGAAAATGTTTTTCATGTCTTCACTAAAAATATTGGCAGTCTGTAGAATTTAAAAGGCTAAAGTTGTTCTCTCAGATTACAAACCTCTAGCATCAAGCATAGTCTTATTTAATGTTTGTCTTTTAAATCTTTTTGTCGACTTTATGGTATTTGATGTCTGCTTAACAAAACATTGGTTTAATTAATTTATGAATGAATGAATGATGAGCATGAATAAAATAAAGTTTGATTTCTAGTTAAGTTCCATTAAATTATACACAAAAATCTATTAAATATGCCTTAGGCTTTGTTAAACTAATGAAAGAAATCTTATATACAATGGGCAAATCCAGACAAAATATGGGTTTTGATATTATCACATTGAACTAAGAAGCTATAGAGTCACATAGAATGATATAGAAATATCACTCATTAGGAAAAATTAGGCAGAAGGCAAACCTGAATTACTACAAAGTACTTTTTAAAGAAAGTTCCTGGGAGTAATGTCAGCAAGATGGAAGTACAGGAGTTTCCAGTAATCATCCCTTTAGGAAACATCAGTTAGAAAAACCACTCATGCATGAAATACCTTTATAAGAGTGAAGGAATCCAGGTAAGAAATCACAGCATTGATGGAGTCAAGAAATAAAAAAAAAATTGAAAAGGGTAGGAAAGATAACTTCACATTACCTGTATCATTTCTCCTCCAAGGTTATAGTGTGGTGTGAAGAGATACACCCTCTAGGAAGGGGAAAAAGACTAAAGGGAGTACACAGCTGTACCCAAGACCACAAGAATAAGACCTGCCATGCAGTCCTGGTGTCATACTAACCCCTGTAGTTCCAGGCACCGTTCTCCTGAGGACCCAAACTACAATCTTGCACAGCACAAGGTTGAAGGAAGAGGTGACTGCTTTTTCAGTGGTTCAAACATTAGTACCAACCCACAAAGGTCACTACTAATCAAGATCAAGGTCTGAGATGGTTAATCTTAGCCAACTTGACTGGATTAAGAGATGCCTAGAAAATTGGCAAAGCACAGTTATGGGTGTTATTTGTGAGGATGTCTTCAATGACAGTTGACACACTGGTCAGCCAACTGAGGGGAGAAGACCTGCCATGACTATGAGTGGCACTGTCCAATAGATGGGTGGCCCAGAAGGAACAAAAGCAGAAGAGGACGCTCACTTGTATGTTGGAACTTCATTCTTAAGTGGATGTGTTTTGCTGCTGTCATTGCTTGCAAATAACAGATTCCAGCATTTTCAGCTTTTGAAAGTAGACTCACACCAGTCACTCCCCAAAAGACTTCCAGGCTTTCAGCCTGGGACTGTGACTACACCATTGATCCTTCTTATTCTGAAGCTTCTGGCTTGTTAAATTGAGCAGCTACTGGTTTCTCCAGCTCTTCAGCTTACAGATGGTCATTGTGGTGATATGTAGTCTCTGATTATGCATGTCGATATAACAAGTCCCCTTTTATAATTATGTATACCTTTTATTGCTTCAATTACTTCAGAGAACCATGACTAATATAAAGACAATAAATGACATAACAAAATGAACAGACCAAAATGCCAGTAGCTGACCCTAGGCAAATAAACATCTCCAAGTCACCTGATAAAGAATTCAAAATTACCATCTTAAAGAAACTCAGTGAGCTATAATAGAACATACACAGACAACTAAACAACATCAGAAAAACAGTATATAAACAAAATTTGACAGTAAACAAAATAATAGTTACCATAAAGCTGGTGGCATGCCTGTAGACCCAGCTACTTGGGAGGCTGAGGCAGGAGGATTATTTTAGGCTGGGAGGTCAAGGGCAGCCTTGGCAACATAGCTAGATCCTATCTGTAGGAAAATGTAATGGAAACCATAAAAAAGAACTTAACAAAAAATTTCAAATTTCAAAGATGCAATGTCTGAAATGAAAAGTTTCACAGAGAACTTTGCAACTTAAACAGCTGGATCAAATAAGCAAAAGAAAGATTCAATCGTTAAGACAGTCATTTGCAATTATCCGGTCAGTAGAACAAAAGAAATTTTTAAGAAGTGTAGAGAAAGCCTCTAGGACTTATGGTGCACTATCAGTTGAACCAATATATACATTATGGAGGTCCTAAAAGGAAAATGAGAAAATGGAAGAAAGCTCACTCAAGAAATAATGACAGAAAACTTTCCAAATCTAGAATGGCAAACAGACTTCCAGACTTAGGAAGCTCCAAGAACCCCAAATAGATTAAACATAAAGAGATCTCCACCAAAACACATCATAATAAAATTCTGAAAAGTCATAGAGAGAATTTTGAAAGCAAAGAGATAGAAGAAATTTGTCAAATACAAAAGAAATTTTATAAAATTATCATTGGGTTTTTCAGCAGAAACCTTGCAGGCCAGGAGCGAGTGAGATGATACATTCAAAAGTGTTAGAAAAAAACCCTGTCAGCCAAGACTACTGTACCTGGCAAATTATCCTTTGAAAATGAGGGAAAGAAAAAGATTTTCCCAGGCAGACAAAAGCTAAGGTGTTTCACCACTAGTGGTTTTTTACAAGAAATCCTAGAGAAAAGTCTTCAAACTGAAACAAAAAGACTAATAACATGAGCACATGAAAGTACAAAATATAAGGTAAACATAAAATATAGTCCAATTCAAAACACTCTAATATTTTAATGGTGATACATAAATGATTTAACTCTAGTAAAAATTGAATGACAACAGTACTTAAAATAACAAAAAAGTTATTAATGGTTACATAATATAAAAAGATGTAAACTGTGATGTTGGTACATAAGATAAGGGAGAAGTTAAAGTGTAGAATTTTTTAAGCCATTATCAGCTTAAAAAACTATGTATGTAAACCATATAAAAACCACATACACACATACAAAGACACACAAAAAATTATAGTAAACCTATAGCAAAAGAGAAAAGAATCAAAGGACATGACTACCAAAAAAATCAAATTTCAAAAGAAGATAAAAATAGAAGAAAGGAACAAAATAGTCATAAAAATAACCAAATGGCAATGGTAAGCTTTTACATGTTAATAACTACTGTAAATATAAATGGATCAAATTGTACAATTAAAGCCATAGGGGGATTAAATGACTGAAAAATGATCCAACTGTACACTACTTAACAAGGGACTCACTTTACCTTTAAGAGCACATACATACAGGCTGAAAGTGAATGAATTGAAAAAGATGTTCTGTGAAGAGGTAAGCAAAGGAAAGCATGACTATGACTATGACTATACCATAAAAAATAGGTTGTAAGATGAAAACTATCACAAGAAACAAAAATCATTAATAATAAAGGGGTTAATTCATCAAAAGAATATAACAACTGAATGGAGAAACTAACAGCAATGCAATAATAGACAACTTCAGTACTCATTTTCAACAAGATGGATTATCCAGTGAGAAAATCAGTGAGGAAGCTGCAGATTTGATTAAAACTGTACACCATATGAACCTCACAAATATGTATAGAACATTCCATCAAAGTGCAGTGGAATACACATTGTTTTTCAACCATATTTAGAACATTCTGCACTGTATATCATATGTTAGGTCAAAAATAAGCTTTAACAGAAATAGAAAGATTAAAATAATATCAAGTATACCTCCCACCATGATAGTGTGAAACTAGAAATTGGTAACAGGAAGAAAACTTATAAATTTGCAAATATGTGTAAATGAAACAAAATGTTCTTGAAGAGCCAGTGGATCAGTGAAGAAATCAAGAGTGAAATAAAAAAATTCTTGTGCAAGGCAAAAATGGAAACACTTATATCCAAACTTACTGAGTGCAGCTAAAGTTGTTCTAAAAGAGGAACATATAACAGTGAATGCAAATATTAAGAAAAAGGAAAGATCTCATAAAACAATCTAACTACATCTCAAGGAAGTGGCAAAAGAAGAATAAAGCTAAGCCCAAAGTTAGCAGAAAAAGAAACCCACAACAGAAATAAATGAAAAGAGATTGGAATAAGAGAAAATATCGAATAAGCTAGGAAGTGTTTCTTAAAAGATAAAGTTGATCACACTTTGGTTAGACCAACTTAGAAACAAAGAAATTGAAATGAATAAAATTAAAAATGAAAAAGGAGGCATTAGAAATGATACCAAGGAGATAAAAGGGATCATAAATGAATAATATGAAGAATTACCTGCCAACACATTGGATAACCTAGAAGAAAAGGATAAATTCCTAGAAATAGGGGCCTGGGGATATAGCTCAGTGGCACAAGTGGCTGCCTGGCAAGCGCAAGGTCCTGAGTTCATTTCCTGGTACCAAAAAAAAGAAAAGAAATATATTACATACCAAGGCTTAATAATGAAGAAATAGAAAATGTGAACAGGCCAATAACAAGAGATTAAATCAGTATTTTAAAAAATTCACTTTGAAGCTATCAATATGTAATACAACCATTGTTAATTTATTGTCACCTTGTCTGTAATTCAGTATTGCTTATATTGTTCTTGTGTTATTTTGTAAATGGATGTCTGTTTGTTAATACGTTTTTGTTGTTTTATTTTTAAAATTTAAAAAAGGACCCACACAATCTGACAGTTTCCCTGGTAAATTCTGTGAAATATTTGAGGAATTAAAGTCAAACTTTTCCAAGCTCTTTTATGTTTTTCCTTTTTGAGACAGGGTCTCATGGTGTAGTGTAGTTTAGGTTGGCCTTGAACTCACTATGTAGCTCAGGCTCACTTTGAACTCTCAGCGATCCAGCTGCCTCAGTCACAAGTGCTGGGGTTATAGGCATGTACCTCCACGCCCAGCCTCAAACTGTTTCCAAAAGTGGGAGAGAATGCCAAAATCATTTTATGAGACCAGCTCTACCTGACTGAATACCAAGACTGAACAAGGACATCACATTACAAGCATATTGCAGGTCAATGTCAGTGATAATAATGAATGCAAAAAATGATGCTCAATGAAATGCTAGCTAGCTGAATTGAACAGCACATTAAGTGAATCACTCACCATGATCAAGTGGGATTTATTCCTGGGATACAAGGATGGTTTAACACTTTTCAATATTTTCAAATCAGAAAATATGACATACCCCATCAAAAATTAAAGGCAAAAATTACACTATCACGTAATAGGTACATAAGGAATGCACTTCAATATAACAAACACCTTAATGACAAGCCCATCACACCTAACATCATACTCTAAGGTGAAAAGATGCAAGTCCTTCAATAAGATCAATTTTCAAATGGGAAGGGAGATGAGATGGAGGGAGGTGGGAGGGAGGGGTGGGAATGGGGATAGAAAAAAAAGAATAGGAGAAAAAATTGGAAATAGATCTTTGGAAAATGGGAAGAAGATCAAGAGTTGGAAGGAGTAAGGAGGTAAGAGTGGGGAAAGGGATAAAAAAAAGAGGTGTGTTATGTGCTTGTACCAACTCCCCAAGATAAATGTAGTTATTATGTACATGTAGTGATAAAAACTGCTTCTACCTACTCTGTTTCCAGTCTGTGTGGCCCTAAGTCCTGGGAAGTACAATTGGGTAGGAAAATTAAATAAAGGTATCCAAAGTGCAAAGGAAGAAATTGTCTCTACAGATAGCATGATTTTATACAGAGAAAACACTAATAACTCTACCATTAAATTGCTAGAACTTATAAGCAATTTCAACAGAGTTTCAGGAAATAAGATTAACATAAAAATATCAATTATAGTTATATATACTAACAAGAATAATCTAAATAGAAATTAAGAAAAAAACCCCTCAGTTAAATTAGCACTTACCACAGTGGGAATGTTTCTTTCCCCCCATTTCCTGCCCTACCAGCATTTGTTATTGATTGATTTGTTGATAATAGTTATTTTTTCTGGAATGAGATGGAATCTCAGTGCTGTTTTAATTTGCATCTCTCAAATGCCCAGTGATGTTGAACATTTTTTTGTGTATTTATTTGCTGTTTGTACTTCTTCTGAGAAGTGTCTAGTCATTTCAGATGTGTGATTTTAGTTTGGGTCCTTAAATTTGGAGGGGATCTGATTTTTGCAATTCTTTATAAGTTCTAGATATTAGTCCTTTGAAAAACAACTGAATGAGAATTTTTGCACTATGTTGGTTGTCTTTTCACTCTGTTGTGATTTCTTTTGCTGTTTAAAAGCTTTTTTTTTGGTACTGGGAATCGAACTCAGGACTTTGCACTTGCCAGGCAGACCCTTGTGTCACTGAGCTGTATCCCCAACCCTCAAAAGTTTTTTAATAAAATGAAATCCCAGTTGTTGATTCTTTGTAGTATACTCTGTGCAGTTGGAGGTTTGTTCATGAAGTGTTTCCCTACACCTATGTCTTCAAGAGTTCCCCTATTCTGTCTTCCAGAGATTTAATGTTTCTGTCTAATGCTTAGATCTCTGACCCAGTTTCAGTTTAGTTTAGTGCATGGTGATATGCATGGGTGTAGTTTTAATTTTTGACGTGAAAAAAGCCAGTTTTTCCGGCACCATTTCTTAAAGAGGTTATCTTTCTTCCAGTATATGTTTGGCCCCTTTGTCAATGATAAGATGGCTGAGGGTGTTTAAGTTGTTTCTGCCTCTTTAAATCTGTTCCATTGACCCTCATGTCTGTTTGTGGTTTTTTTAATATACCAGTACCATACTTTTTTGTTTTTATCATGATAGCACTGTAGCATAATTTCAAGTCAGGGACTGTAATGCCCCTACCCAGAATTGCTTTTGCTATTCTAGGTCTCTTCTGGTTCCAAAAGAATGTTAGGAATGTTTTCTCTAGTTCTGAAGTATGCTAATGGTATTTTCACTAGGGTTGAATTAACAGTTTTGGGAATATGACCAGTTTTACTATGTTGGTTCTTCTTACCCATGAGCAAGAGATGTCTTTCCATTTTCTGATATCCTCTTCAATCTCCTTTTTCAGAATATGGTAGTTTTCAATGTAAAGATCTTTTACTTCCTTTGTTAGACTGATTTCTAAGTACTTCATTTTTTAATGCTATTGTGAAAGGTATGGTTTCCCTAATTTCTATCTCAGTGAGTTTGTTATTTGTGTGTAGGAATGCTAGTGATTTTTGAGTGTTGACTTTGTATCCAGCTATGGGACTGAATCTGGTTATTAAATCTATGAGTCTTTTGATGGAATTTTTGGGATCTTCTATGTAGAGTACCATTCCATCTTCAAATAAAGATAATTTAACTTCTTCCTTTCCTATCTTTGTTCCTTCCATTTCTTTTTCTTGTCCAATTGCTCTAGCTAATGTTTCCAGAACTATATTGAATAGAAGTGGTGATAGCGGTCATCCTTGCCCTTGATTTTAGAGAGAAAGTTTTTCATTTTCAACTGTTTAGTATGATGTTGGCTGTTAGTTTGTCATAGATGGCTTTTATTAGATTGAGATAAAGACCATCTATTCTAATTTTCTGTAGGGTTTATTTTGGTTCGTTTATCATGAATGGGCATTGGACTTTGTCAAATGCTTTTTCTGCATCTATTGAGATCATCATACAGTTTTTGTCTTTGGTTCTGTTAATATGGTGTATCACATTTACTGATTTGGTTATGTTGAACCATATTTATATCACTGGGATGAATCCTACTTGGTCATGGTGTATAATCTTGATGATTTGCTGCATTCAGTTTGCCAACATCTTACTGATGATTATTGCATCTATGTTCATTAGGGAGATTGGCCTGTAGTTCTCTCTTTTGGTTGGGTCCTTCTCTGGTTTTGGCGTCAGGGTAATATTTGCTTCTAGGAATAACTTTGAGATTTTTTTCTTTTCAATTTCATTAAAGAATTGGACGAGTAATGGCATTAGATCTTCTCTAAGTTTCTGGTAGAATTCAGTAGTGCATCCACCAGGATTCTTTGTTGGTAAGTCTTTCATTACATTTTTAGTTTCATTGACTGATATTGGGTAATTCATATGTATCTAGGAATCTGTCCATTTCTTCTGTGTTTTCTATCTTATTAAGATTTTCAAAGTAGGTATTAATGATCTTCTGGATTTCTATAGAATTGGTTGTGATTTCACCTTTTTTATTCCTAATTGCATGAATTTTTTTTTTCCTTTTTGACCAGGTTGGCTAAAGGTTGTATCATTTGTATCAGTTAGGGTTTACTAGAGGAATAGATATAATACAAGATAAACAAATGTACAAGAAATTACAAGTTTGGCTTACAATGATCAGCTACAGAGTTGGATGAGGAAGCATGCAGAGGGTGTCTGCACGTTGGAGATTGAAGAGCCCAGCCCAGGGCCTGGAGCTCACTGCAGTGTCTCTGCAAGTCCGTATCAAAAGGCTGATGGGTCTGCGACAGAATGCTGAAGAATCTATGATGAAGGCCGGAGAGCCAACACCAGAAGGCTGAAGAGTCCCAGATGGAAGCCCAACAGTCTGTACCAGGAGCCAGGAGACAACCAAGCTGAAGGCAAAGACCGGAGCTCCTCTGAAGAACCAGCAGCCAGTCCTTCCTCAATTCCTTCTTTTTATGCAGTCTACCCTCTCTGGGGAGGTGGGGGTGGTCCCACCCTCTGCATGCCTGCCTCTGGCACAGGCTCAGGATGAATACAAAGTAAGCACCCTGGACTCTTTCTGAGTTACATAGTTAACCTTCTAAACTTCTCAAATTAACACAATAAAAAACATCCCAGAAGGGTAAGGGCTTGTCCTTTTCACCCGAAGAGGCAGAACTGCTGAGTCACTTAGCCAAACCTCTAGACTCCCCAAGTTCACACAATGTATCAACCATAACATCATTTTTATTTAATCTTTCAAAGAACCAACTCTCTTATTCATTTTCTGTATTGTTTTCTTAGTCTCAATTGCATTAATTTCTGCTCTGTTCTTTACAGTTTCCTCCCTTGTACAAACTTTGGGCTTAATCTGTTCTTCCATTTTTAGAAGTTTGAGGTTCAACTTTAGGTTGTCTATATTTGCTTGTTCTGTTGTCCTGATGCGAGAGTTCACCACTAGTAACCTTCCTCTTATGACTACTTTCATAGCATCCCATAAATTCCAGTATGTTTTGTCAGCATTATCATTTAATTGTAGGTACTGTTTAATTTCTTCTTTAATTTCATCTGTGACCCCTTGGTTGTTCAGTAGGCTGTCATTTAATTTCCATATGTTTATGGAGTTTTTTGTGGTTTCTTTTGCCACTGATTTCAATTTCATTGCACCATTGTCAGATACTACACATGGGATCATTTCAGTTCTTTTACATGTAGTTAAGCATGTTCTGTGAGCTAGTATGTGGTCTGTTTTGGAGAACATCTTATATATCACTGAGAAGAATGTGTATTTTGATGTTGTGGGGTGGAGCACTCTGTAGACATCTACTAAGCCCATTTGTTCACAGGTTTGGTTCAGTTCTGATATTTCTTGGTTGACTTTTTAATGGAGTTGATCTATCTATTTGTTATAATGGGGTATTAAGGTCTCCCATTACCATTGTGTTAGTGCTTATTTCATTTTTCATGCCCATTAATATTTGTTTTATATAGGTGCATGCCACTGTATTGGGTGCATATATATTTGATTGTTATCTCATCTTCTTGGAGTTTTCCTTTAAAAGTATGTAGTGTCCTTTATTTCTTTTGATCAGTCTTGGCTTGAAGTTAACACTGTCTGCAAATAGAATAGTTATCCCTGCTTTTCTGAAATAATAAGCATCAGATTTATCATTACTTATTTTTGGTGGTACTGGAGGTTGAACCCAAAGCCTTTACAATGACTTATACAACTTCACCCTTTCTTTGTTTTAAACTTTTAAAATTTTTATTAGTATATGTTTGTAGTACATGTAGTTTGCAATCACCTTGGGGAGTGTGTAGATGTACATACCACATTTTGTTTCTTCTTTTTTTTTTTTTTTTTTTTATTACATTCCATACCCCCACCCTCCCTAAGTGTGTATCAATGAATGAAGGACAGTGTGATACAACACACACATAGTGGAATATTATTCAGTCTTAAAACTTAAAAAGTTTACCATTTGTGACACCATGAACAAATTTAGAGAATATAAAGTAAAATAAACCAGTTACAGTTAGGCAAATAGAATGTGATCTCCCTCATATGTGGAATCTCAAAAAGTTGAACTCATATAAGAAGGGAGTGAAATTGTGGTTGTCAGGGGCTGGAGAGTCAGAAATATTCTGAGATGTTGGTCAAATGGTACAATGTTTTTGATGACTTAGTTCTGGGATCTCATGTACAACATAATTACATTAATAATAACTTTGTTTGTTTTTTGATACAGAGTCTTACTATGTAGTTCAGGCCAGTCTTAGATTCACTGTGTAGCCCAGGCTGGCTTCAGAACTTGTGGTGATCCTCCTGGGTCAGCATCCCGAGCCCTGGGATTATAGGCGTACACCACCATGCCTCACAAATAACTATCAAATATTGTGTTGAAATTTGCTAATACAGTAGATCTTGAGTGTTCTCAGTACATACACTCAAAATTTAAATATGTGAAGCAATGGATATGTTAATAAACTTAATGAATACAAATCATTTCAATTATATATATGTACAAAGTCTAAACTTAACTACATACTTAAATTCATAACTTTATACATTCATAAGTGAATAAATATATATTTAAAACAAAAACTTTAATATATGTTATTGAATAATAAATATACACTATTGTACACAATACATCATTGTACAACTCATATATGTACTATTTTTTTGTCAACTATACCCCAATAAACTGGGGGAAAAATGAAAGAAACAAATTTTCTTCCTACTCAAATTAATGTAGTACAGAATAGTCTGTGGTATAATAGTAGCCCTGAAGCTAAGTGTTTACCCAATAAATTACAGCAAAAGGCCCTCCATTATCAAATTTCTGTAGCAGCTGTAACCAAGTCTGATTTATTCTTCTACAGTTCTGAAGGTCAGAACTCTGAAATCAGTTTTACTGGTGAAGTCAAAAGCCAGTTTCTTAGCGAGGTTTACTGGCATTGATTTTACCTTTTGGAGGCTGCCTGTGCTTCTTCACTCAATCATCCAGCTTCTTGCTTACCTGGACACAATTTGAACTTTTCCTTTGAACATGCTCCCTGATATAAGAACCCTGGTGACTACTTTGAAGGCCGATATGAATTAGGGACTCACTATTCATCTTACCTACCTTCGTATCTCATAAGTGGTTACATCCAGCACCTCATATTTGTCTAGGTTTCATTTTCTTCACATGTGCATCAGGAGCTTATACTAAAGTAGTTGCTCCCAACATTTCAATATTTTTATGTTAAAAAAGCTAAGTCTTCCTTTTAATACCACCTCTCCTCTCTTACCCACCCACCCTTGCCCACTCCAGAATATGGCTAGGGTGCATATTCTTCAGCATGTCACTTGATGCACTGCCCACCTTCCACTTATTAGATGTGGGCCATATGCAGTTAACTTACCTCTCTGTCCTTGGCTTCCCTATCTGTGGAATGGGGAGAGTCAGGGCCTCTTTTAGAGTGGTTCTATGGCATAAATTAGTGTGACATGCAACGTGCTACCTAACGTTAGCTGTTGATATTCTTACTCAGTCTGCGGTTACTCATACTGCCATTTAACTTCTGTGCATTTCATGTAGCTTAGCGAAGAAGAATCAGCATAAAAAGTGACCTTTCTTCTCACCATTCTCCTCAGTTAGTGAATGTCCCAGAGTGAGGGTGAGAGAGGAAATGTGGTGAGAGGGTGCCTGGCCCTCAGTTAATCTCAGCTGTCTTGTTCTGCATGTATGTCCTTGCTAGTGTAGGCATCTTTATGCCCTGCAGAGTTTTAATATTGGCACATTTTCCCTGTAATGCAACCTACTTTGCAACTCAGGAAGAGGATGTGTTCAACTGAAAAGGAGAAAGGATTTCAACCTGGATGGAAGACAGACTGCACTGTACCAATTAGAGGATGCTCGGCGTTCTCAGCAGAACTTCTTCCTAAGGGATTGTCAAGAACAGTTTGGGGAGTCTCCATGTTGACCTCTATGCTAATTTAGAAATGTATCCCTGCATTAGAGATCACTTGGGTGTACCTCTGGGCTCCTAAACTCCTTACAGTAATTCTCAGATCAAAAATGCTATGATGTCTCCAATAGCCAAAATTTTAAAACCTCAGTTTCAATTAGTTTGAGGTATAGACATATTTTTCCCTGGAAAAAGTAAAATATGAATACATTTCAGTAACAGGAGAGTATTATGTCTAGTTATATAGAAATTAGTGTCAAGTTCATCACTCACTATTGCAGGAATCACATCAGGATGAAATGATAGGATATATATAAGTCTTCAAGAAATTATCATCCCTTCACAGGTTATATGTAATAGCAACAATGTGATCACATAGCAGTAATTAATCCAGAGGGCCACTAGGTATTTTAGTGCTAACTCACACTGATAAGCTTATTAATTTCATCTTTGACACTGGACTTCTAATCTATCAGGTTAAGAAGAACAAAGCATTAGTGATTAGCAAAAGTTAAAAGCAAATTTTTGTTTCTGCCTTTACTTGGCTTATTGCTCAGTGGAAATGTTTCCAACTTACTCTGGGGAGCTGAGCTCTCTGAAACTTTAAGACTCCCCATTAAGAAAATAACATGCTCATGTTCATATAAGCAAACCTCTCCATTTAATTTCAGAATGTATTTTGTTCGTGAAGTCTCTGCCTACACCTATGTCTTCAAGATTTCTACCTATTTTCCCTTCCATTTCCCTTCCCAACAGATTTAGTGTTTCTGTTTCCAAATTTAGATCTTTGATCTATTTTGACTTTAGTTTAGTGCACGGTATAGACATAGGTCTGGTTTTAGTCTCAGCATATGGAGAGCCAGTTTTTCCAGCACCGTTTATTAAAGAGGCCATCTTCCTTCCAGTGAATATGTTTGGCCTCTTTGTCAAAGGTGGCTAAGTGTGTTTGGAGTTGTGTTTGCATCTTCTATTCTGTTCCACTGATCCTCAGGTCTTTTTTTTTTTAACCAATATCATGTGATTTTATCACAGTAATTTTGTAGTATATTTTTAAGTAAGGGATTGTGATGCCCAGTGACTTGCGCTTGTTGCCCAGAATTGCTTTTGCTATTCTAGGTCTCTTTCGCTTCCAAATGAATTTTTTGACTGTTTTCTCTAGTTGTTTTCTCTAGTTCTATGCTGATGGTATTTTGATTGGGAATGTATTAAATCTGTATGAAAATTTTGAGAGTATGGCCATTTTCGCTATGCTATACTACAAAGAATCAACAAATGGAATCTCACCTTATTAAAAAGCTTTTACACAAATAAAATCACCAATAGAGTGAAAAGACACCCCACAGAACGGAAAAAATTATAGCCAGTTGTTCCTCAGACAAAGGATTTATATCTAGAACATATAAAGAATTTAAAAAACAGGCCCCCCCAAAGTCAAAGACCCACTCCAAAAATAGGCATCTGAGATGAAAACACCCTTCTCAGATGAAGAAATATAAATGGAAATAAATATATGAAAAAAATATTTAACATCATTGATCATCCAAGAGATGCAAATTAAAACACTGAGATTCCGTTTGACTCCAGAAAGAATGGCTATCACCAGAAATCAACCGATAACAAAGGCTGAAGGGGTTCTGGGGGAAAAGGAACACTTTTCCAATGTTGGTGGGAGTGCAGACTGGTGCAACCACTATGAAAATCAGTATGGAGATTACTCAAAAAGCTAGGATTAGGGTCCCACTCAATGCAACTATTTTCTTTCTGGGTATCTTCCCAGAAGAATTAAAGATATCAGACTACCGCGATATATATGTGCTCATGTTTATAGCAGCATAATTTGTAATGGCTAAACCTTGGAAACAACACAAATGCCCATCAACTAAGGAACAGACAAAAACATGTGGTGGTTTTATGCAATAGAGTACTACTCAGCCATAAAAAAGGATGAACTTGGGACTTTTATAAGTAAATGGATGCAACTAGAGACTAAACTCATAAATGAAATAAATAAGACTCACATGTGTATACATTATATTGTCTCCCTGGGTGTGAGAAACTGAAAGAGTAAATAAGGTCCAAAGTGTACAATACATATTATAAAATGGTAAATTGTTCAAAAGGAAAAAGGAACTAGGTTGGGGGAAGGGGAAAGAAAGAAAGAAAGAAAGAAAGAAAGAAAGAAAGAAAGAAAGAAAGAAAGAAAGAAAGAGAAAGAAAGAAAGAAAGACAAAAGGAAAAAATACAAGATAGTTATGCTACTAGTTTCTTAGTTCATTGAAAAGAAAGGTTTGTGCTAATACTGTTTGGAAAATTCTTTATGACCATATCTTGTACTCTGATTAACTACTTTAAAGATAATAATATGCAATGTAGTAATTGTTATTACATACCTATTATCTTGTTTGGAAATTTTATTTTTTTTCTGTTTACAATTTTAAAAAAAAGAATGTTCCCTTAGGAGACAGAGACCCCAGGTTTAAACCCTCCACTAACAGAATTCAAAGCATTTTTCTCTTTACAGCCCTGTCATCTCTAGACATTCATGTCCTCCTCTCCAATCATCTCAGTGTGTCAGGCTACCTTTTCCACATGACCTTATATCCTGTTGGTCTACCTTTTATTACAGCTATCACACAGAGCTCAGCTTTCTTAAGGGGTAATTTAACAATGTGTGCCTCAGTTGTATCTTGCATTTTGTCCCAGGATATTTCCGAAAGGAAGGCAAGAGAGATGTTGATACCCTTTTGACATTAGCACATGCATAAACCTGGAAGTACAAGGTAGTTAACAATTCAGTGAGTGTCCCCTGACCGGTGGAGGACAGAGCAGATGACTAACATTCTCACATTTCAGCCCACAGGTGGGCAGCTTTGCCCTAAATTTTCTACACCTCCTCAGAGGATCTAGCAAGATTGAGCTCCAGCTACCCTACAGTAGGGTTCCACCTGACAGTATACCCTTGTATTGGCTTTTCCCCATTCTTCTTTCACTCTTTTCAGACTCCTCCACTCATTCCCTAGGATCTCATCCAAAAATAAAAGGCATATGTATGAGCCTGTGGCTAAGACTCCACTTTTCAGAAAAAGCTCAGGCTCACACACAAAACTGCATACATCCAGCTCCACATCTATGCTATTTCTTCCCGCTTTTCTTTAAGTCTGGAATACTCTTTTCTTTTTGTATTTGTCAAATGTCGTTATCTTTAAAACTTTCCTCAAATATCATTGTTTGCATCAAAACCCATAAATTGGATTTGGCTTCTAGACATATTTTGTTTGGTCCATGCAGTTTTCTGAGTAAACATCTTTATGATCAATATAGGTGCCTTATTAGTTTAACTCTATCTTAGTAGTTCTATACAGTAAGAATTTGTATTTTAATCAAATTTTGACCATTGTATAGATATGAGATGGCTCTTTAAAGAGTGAAGAGTAAATGGCTTAATATATTTGTGCCTCGTACAGATTGTGTGACCTCAGGACTGTCTCAGACTCAGCTGAGAATTCATTTGGCTGCACGTAACAGAAAACACAACTACAGTCTCCTAGTCTCACATGACAAAATCCAGAAATAAACCACTGAACCAATATTTCTGGGGTTTTTAGCTCTTTTTCCCTGGTGACATAATGGCTATAGTAACTCCTATCATATTCAAGATAGGAGAATCATAAATAAGACAGAATATAGAGTTAGAGACCAACTGTTATTGAAGACAGCGATAATCCTTCCAATTAAAACAAACAAGGAAGGTGCAAAGCAGTCTCAGAAAGGCCAATAGATCTATTCTTTATGAGTCCTCAGCCTGGATTGTATTATACACTCTTTGCAGCAGAGCTAGGAAAAAAAAAACATACTGAGATTGAGGAAAGACACATTTCCCTCAGATACAGTTAGAGTTTTGTTAACAATGAGGATAGGGTAAAACAATAAATGGATGTCAGGTAGGTAACCAGTACTGTCTGCCACTTTCCTAGTCAGTAAAATGGAGTTACCAACCTGCCGTCTCTGCAGAGTCTTAAGAGATTCAAATAAAATAAGTGTATGTAGAAGATCTTTGCAAGATACCATGAGCTAAAAGGAAAGAACAATGGGGATGAGGGAAAGGAAAAAAGAATGAAGAGAAAATTTAAAAACTATATCTATATATCTATCTATATCTATCTATCTATCTATATATATCACAAGATAGCTAAGATAATTATACTACTAATTTCCATTAGTTCATTGAAAGGAGCAGTTAGTGCTTATATTGTTTGATCAATCTTGCATGCCTATATCCTGTAAACTGAGCAACTACTTTGAAGATAACAACATGCAATATAATAACCATTGTTAACTTCCTACCATCTTGTTTTGAAATTCTGTAATATGTTTACTGTTTTTTTTTTCCCCCCTTAAAAATTAAAAAAAAGATATCATGAGCTGTACTTTGGATCTAGAATGCCCTCTGAAGGACAATGTCATAAAGACTTTTCCCCAACTTGATGCAATTGGGAAGTGGTGGACACTCTAAGAAGTGAGGCATCCTGGGAGGTTTCAGGTCACCGGGACTGTGTCTCTGAGGGACAGTGTGAGAGCCTGGTCTCCTCCCTCTCTCTCCTTTTTTGTATCATGGCTATGAGCTGAGCGGATGTGCCGTACCATGTGGTATGTTGTGTGGTTACAAGTCCAAAGCAATGGGACCAACTCATCACAGACTGAAATTTATAAAACTGTGACTTAATATAAATCTTTAATCTTCATAGTTTCATTATCTCAGGTATTTGTTGCAGTAACCTGAAGCTAACTTACCATGCAAACTATTGTGTGTATAATATGAAAATATTATTCAACACTGAACTAAATCACAGGTGGTAAATAAATACTTATGAAGAATTTACATTGACAAAATAAACTTACCTTCTACTTCTGATTGAGGACCTTAAATAATATAAGAGAGTAGAGAAGTGAAGTTTTTCTTCTTTTGGAATCTATAGGACTGTCACCATAGTCCAAGTGCAAGCAGAAACACCAAAACAACACCCAGGATTTGGAGGCAGGCTTATTTAAATTAACGAGCACTGATCGGGATCATTTCCAGAATACCAGGCCCTGATCTCTGGTAGTCTAGGGCTTATACGAGATAAGCAAGCAGGAAGTACAGAGGCAGGATGGCTTATCAATTGAGGATTGGTTTATGCAATGTGCATCATAGGGACCAGCTGTTTCTAAGAGACAGAATCAACAGGATCTGGAGCAGGAACTATTACCTGGGCAACTAAGAAGTACACTGGCATGAGGGGGCACATTTTCTGCTACAATAGCAGTAATGGTAACCATAACAATTATGTCACCAACACTTCATTGCAAGTTAATGACAGGAAGAGAAGGGAAAATATCTTGTCATTTTAGTTGTATGGGAGAATTTTGGTAAGAACAAACTGTGACTTGGCCAGCACATCTGTACTCTTAAGAAAACAATACCAAAAGCCAAAAAATGACAGTTTTATAGCTGATTTCAAAGAGTTGGTGTTCTGAAGCGTGGTGTCCTTGGGTGTCATGTGGAAATATGGGCTGAGCTGGAGAAACTCACGTATTGAATCAGCCATATCACATCATCTGATTCTGGTCATTGCTCTCCGGTCTCTGGAAGTAGACTGCCTTCTGACCCCCAAGGTTGCAAGAACCATCTATGTTACAGATTTCAAGTCTCATTTAACTTTTAAGCTAACTTATCCTGCAGTTAACTCCAGTAAATATTAGGCTGAATTGTGATAAATATTGCTTTCTATGCTGCAGATAATATAATTTATGACCATGAGGATGAGTCCTTGGTATATTTGTTAATCTCACTAAAGAGGTATGACTTCATGTGTATTCTTCCTCAGTAGAGAAATGTTAAGAGACACCATGACATCTCACCCTGAAATACTTCAGGAGGTATTTCTAAAAATGTGAATATTTTCCTCCACTGACAAATATACATTATCCTGCCTATCAAAACTGACAGTTGTTTAATTATCTAATTAAATCCAAATTCAAAATTTTCCAGTTGTCTCCAGTATAGTCTTTAGAGCAAGTTTGTGTATATAGAGATACAGCACATAACATCCTTTCAGTCCATACTGGATTGCCTCTACAATGGTGGTCCCATACTATCATAACAAAGCTGAAAAACTCCTATTACGTAGTGACAATGCAGCCGTCATCAGGTCTGAGTGCAGTGTATTCCTCCTGTGTTTGTGGAGATGCTGGTATAAATGAACCTACAGCACTGCCAGTTGTATAAAAATACAGCACAATTATGTGCAGTACATAATACATGCTCGTGACAAATGATGTTACTGGTTTATGTATTTGTTATACGGTTTATCATTATTTTAGAGTGTGTTTCTTAATTTATGAAAGCAAAGTGTGCTGTGAACAGTACACTGTGTTATGCTAGCAACTGTCTCATATATCTCATGTTTCCTGTGTCTTTTGACTGAACCAGGCCATTGCAAGCGATTGAGCTCTGTGATGGTTAAGGTTAATTGCAAATTTGATTGACTTGGGTGCTCCCTAGGGGATTAGTAAACACATTTCAGGGTGTGTCGAGTGGGTCATGAAAACATGAACTTGTGGTCTAGATATGGTCCCTGGCCCCTCCTCTCTGGTGCTGTTCCCCTTCTCTCCCTCCTGGGCCCCATGGACTAGGCACTGTGATGTTCTAGCCTTGAAGCCAGAGGACCTTAAACTGAATCCTGGAAACTGTGAGCAAAAATGAATCCTTCTTCCTTGAGCTTGTGTGTGTGGGATGTTTGGTCTGTGTGGTGAAAATCTGATGAGCACAAGGTATACCATTTAGGTTTGGATGAGAACCCCCTGTAATCTTTGTACAATGGCAAAATCACCTAAAGTCACATTTCTCAGAATGCATCCCCATCGGTATGTATTGCATGACTGCACATCAAATATATGTGCAAATATATCTATGTCTCTGTCACACATACATGTACATTTCATTATACATGTCATTATAAATTTCACGGAATTAATTTATGGATATTTGTGGGTAGCAAGTCTGAAATTTGTAAAGCAGAATGGCCAACTGGGAACTCTGGGCCAGGAGATAATGGCATAGTCTTGAGACAGAATTTCCTCTTCCTGCCGGGGATGTAGCTCAGTGGCACAAGCGCCTGCCTAGCAAGCACAAGATCCTGAGTCTGATTCCTGGTACCAAATTTAAAAAAAAAAAGAAAAAAAAGAAGTTAAGAATTTCCTTTTCCTCAAGGAAACCTCCATTTTGCTCTTAAGTCTTTTCAACTGGTTGAAAGGCCCACTCAGATTATCAAGGACAATCCCTTGTCATTACTATTTTATAGGTATCATTAACATCGACAATCATGATTTTAATAGCAATTGATAAGACTTGCCTGAATCAGCAATTTCATCAGGGATTGAAAAACAGCTAATGTTTAATTTTGTCATTCCTTACATATAGGTAATTGTTATCTTTCTATATAGTGGAAGTTTCCTGTTGAACTCATTCTATGCTATAAATATTTATTGTGAAGATAAGATAAAGTTTTATCTTTTCAAATTTATCTTTCAAAATTTTATCAGTTCTCAAGGTAAGAAATTGACACTGTAGCTGCCATGAATGATAGCAAAGTCCTTTCATCTTGTTTTTCAGTTTTTGAATATGATTATGAGCTCGTGCATTTTTTCAGGTATGCAACATATTTCAATCAACTTCATAATTTTTCCCTTAGATGCTTGAATTTTTACAGTGGGACTGTAGAAACCCTATCGATAAGATTTCAGGGTCTTTTTTAACACAAACTTATCAACCCTGAAAAACTTTCTTGCTTTCTGGCACAGCAATATATCCCAAATCACCTTAAATCTTCCCTACCAGCATCATGAATCAGTCATTTTCTAAGAAGCTATGGTTGGCTTCTGGGATTAGTTAGTGTATTTAGAAACCAGCATCTTGTGCTTAGAGTCATGATTATTTTTACTTGTAGTGGTATCTTAAATTCACCCTTATAAATGTAGATATAAAAAAATTAATTTTTTTTTTGTCCCTTTGAGACAGAGTTTCACCATGCAATTCAGGCTGGTCTTGAACTCAAGTTCAAGGCAGCCCAGGCTGGCCTCAAACTTGCAGCAATTCTCCTGCCTCAGCCTTACAAGTCTGGGATTACAGGCAAGCAGCACTATGCCTAACTTTAATTTTTCTATAAATGTTAGAATTTCTATTTTTTTCCTACCAAAGTCAGAACCTAAACCTTATCAATCAAAGTAAAATTAGTTTCTTCTGGAGGTTTTAGGCTTACTTGAATTTAAATTCAAAGTATCTCTCCCCCTTCTCAATTTCCTTCTCCCCAAAAATGATATAGATGTGGGAATCAGAGTGAAAAGAACATTTTGTGTTGTCCTAACACCCAGAGAGAGGCACTTTATTCATGTATGGATCACCAAATTTCACAAGTAAACATGCAAGGTACCTTTTATCAGTTATATCTACAGCAAAAATGTCTCCTCCTCTTGGTCACAGGGTCTTTGCAGATGACTCTATGTCCTCCTTGTCCCAAGTGGACAGGAATTTCTAGGTCCAGCTTGCTCCACAATCACTTTCAACTCTTGCTGGAACTTCAGAAAATTTGTTCTGCTCTCTTCCCCTCCTCCGGGGCTCTGGAAGATATAAAAGGCTACTCTCCTCCCCTTCATATTTTTTTCCCCTTAATGCTGGCTTCTCGTTGAAATATTTTGTCTTCTACCCAAAGCAATAAATATTACTAATTTTGATGTACAGGGCCAAAGAAAACTTAAAGAAAGAAGCACTTGTTTTAACATTTCCAGTTTTATTTCTCTGCATATTCTTGGAGAGATTTGCTATTCCCCGTCTTAGCTCCGATATTTTCTTACCTCCAAGATTTTACTAATGTGCTCCTTGTGCACACAGTGAACTTCTGTACCTCTGCATCTCTATATTCAGATCCATCTGTTCTTTAGGACCCTCAAAACCCAGACAGCATGTCTTTTTCTTTGCATTTTAATCGTATTTCATTTCTTTCTTTCTTGTGGCACTTACTCATTTATTCATAGGATACACACTTATGAAGTATCTATTCCCTACTGAGGGTTACGCTCTTTTCTCTGAACTAAACTGCACACTCTTTGAAAGAAGAACCCGTGTCTAGTTCATCATTTTAGCAATGCTTTTGAACAAAGGAAGAAATGATAGGCTGGATAACCTTATGTAATATATGAATGGCTGACCACCCAGACTGTAGAAATCGTATCCCTTCCTGCCCTTCTAGAGCCAGGATGCTTAAATTCTTGTCATTCCCTTACAAACTTACTCTCCTCTGCCTCTATTTTCTCTTAGTATATCTTTCTAGGAGGAAGACAAGGACCCAGACTAGCTTTTCCATTTACCTTCTCATCTAGAAATCAGCCTTAATTTCTGTAACGTCTTGATGCAGCAGGAATTTCCCTTCTTCTATCTATAAGTAGTTTACTGGGTCTTCTTAGCTTTAAATGTTTGAATATTTAGATGCCACATTCTTTGCTCCAGAGTGTTCCTACCTGCCTGTCCATCTTACTTCCCGTTACTTGCAACCCTAAAGCTGTACCCAGCCTTACTGTCCTTCTATCTTGGTTCACCTCTCTTGCTCTCGTACGTTCTTCCTTGTGCTTTAATATCCTCATTCATTTTCTGCTTAGTTTTACTTATGAATTCCCTGTATCTCAGTTCAAGCATTTCTTCCCCTGGGAAGGCTCGTGGGCCTCTTCCTGGAAGGCTGGTCATGCCCTGTTCTGCTTTACTATTTCACCTTGTATCCCACTGTGCTGTAGTTGTCTTTTGGCATTTGCCTCTCCTAAGTGATTGTGAGATCCTTGTGGACAGGTACAAGGTCTTATTAATATGAGTCTGTGCACTGGCTAGCTGTGGTAGGTCCTAAAAGCCTTAAATGAATAGACAAATGAATGAGATTCATCCTTTTATTTCCTATAGTTACTGTGCTGTGCTCAGGAAAAATCCTATGAAAGTCCAAGCCAAGGGTGTGTTCCTCCTGTAACCAGCCTGGGCAAGGGCAGCGTGACCTTGGCAAGGGTGTGTCATGTGTTAAATAGGAAATCCAACCTTGCTGTTTGTGTAATATGCGGGCCAAAGGAAGGATGGCTGTGTGTTATGAAGGCAACAAGTGAAAAGACCTTCTGTGCAAGGAATGTTTTTCTCTTACATTTCATTCACAGGAGGTTCTTCCCTGGAACGCAAACTCCAGTTCAGTTCAAGGAGGGTTAAGACAGATCTTGCCCACATGTTCAAAAGCAAGTTGACAGCTGTGGAGATCTTTATTCTTGGTGTCAGAACCTTCTGTGGAGTCAAGTAGGGAAAGAAAAATAAACACATAATTGTCCATCTTGGCGACAAATTGCTTTCACTGTTAAGTGAAAAAAAGAACTGAAGAAAAAACTTAACAAAATAACCTAGCAAAGCCAATTCATTTCCCTTCCTCCAACACACATTTTAAAGATGAAGAATCTGAGGTCTAGAGCAGTAGGAGGTAATCTGCCCAACATCCCACAGACAATAATTTGCAAAAATTGGTTCTTCAACTCTATAATATCTTTTCAACTTCCTTATGTTACTTATATCCATAAAGTTTAAAAAGTACAGAAGTGGAAAAGGGATGTGTTATGGCTCTGTAAAATTGTTTAATGCTTAGATATGCTTCCAAATATTATTGTACTTGTCCTTTCCTTACATTGGTGTCTGGCCTGAGGTCAATCTTTGCTGGCACATAAAATATTATTAGTTGGAAAATAACTATTTTATGTCTTGGTTTTTCAACTACAAAGTGTGTAGCTCCACTTTTGGAAGAATTATGGAGATCACTGACAGAACCTATGAGTGCTGTAGTATTTGATAATGAATCTGCCAGATTGCCATTGAGTGGCTGTTAAGGACTGCGAAAAGTCTGAAATTTGACTTTACTTATAATCTTACAATTTAACTTTGTTGACAGAAGCTATAGGACTTCCGGGTGAAGATCAAAGACAATTACTTGGGGCCATAGCAGTGTCCAGGGCATTGAATTGTACTGGTTTCCTAAATCTCAATTGCCACAGAGCCAGATGACTGCACTCACAGTTGGGTTGGTGCTATAGGAGAGTAACCTTAGTTTAGGGAATTAAAATCTTTGCTAATAGGCAGAACGATTTTCTGTCCTTGTTTTGCAGAGAGACACTACCTCTATCTTCCAAGATTATTAGCTGCACAAACATATACAAATGATCAAAATAGTTTGAAATGAACAGTCAATACTCTGTCAAAAGGAAGCCATGGACTATTGTTTCCTGGCCAATACCTTCTTCATATTTCTATACTGTCTTGGCATGAGTTTTCCCTTGAGTATGACACTCCATCAGCCAAACTGATTAATCTGACAGAGGTTGGGACCAGATCTTTTTAGTAGTTGTGTGCAGAATCTAAGTAAGGCTACTATCATGAGAAGTTCAAGCAACAGGAGGAGGTCATTGTTTAGTACTGACCTCAACAATGTCTCCAGGGTCTCAGACCCATTAGATCTACAAATCCCATAAGTGATCTTTGTCCACTATACAGTTGTTTGTTTTCTGAACTGTTTGGCATTAGGCCTTATTCTAGGTGCATTAGGATGTATTTGCATTTGGAAAGATTCTACTTTGGACTGCAAGGAAGAAGTCTAGAATTCTGTCATCCTTAACCACTCTTTAAACCCTCTCAAAGCTCAAATGATGTCATTGATCAGTTCAGCTGAGGTCAGGGAAACATTTTGGATTTCCATTTCTAATTGAAAGATTCCTACTGTAGGGAAAATTATCCTGAGGGAGCACATAAATAATGTATCAGTTATTCCTTTGAGTTTTTTCCCTGAAAAACAAAGAGTAACCTCACTTGGCAAAGATCTTTACAGTCATGTGAGGACTACATGACCCATAGATTGTGTTTTTAAAAATGCTTTGTGGTCTTTTGTAACTACCTTTAAGGTGACAAACACTGCTTTGAGGAGGGAGGCAAGTCAATGCATAGCTTCTACACAAGAAGTACAGTCCTGGGAAAGTAAGCACGTCTACCACCTTTAGGATCCTCTGAGTGGAACCAGTCAGGGTACAGGCTAACAGTACCTCCAATATAGCCCCCAGTCAATTTAAGGTTGCACATTTATGTCATGTAATTAAGTCTAATCCTTATCTATGGAGGGGATATCTGGGGAGTCCAAACAGTCTTTTTCATCTGCAGCATGACCTGGATGGCATTTGTCTGTCCCATGGAATGAGTATCAGCTAGAAGTGCAGCCGGTTTTGCACGGGAAGTGTAGGAGCAGCGGCTTTCTCATGCTGTTTCTTAGCTTTCTCAGCAGAGATGATAGGAAATGGCAACCAAACGGAGGGCAGAACCATCTGGTGGGGAATATCAGGCTTAGAAATTTTTGAAAGTTGTGCTTGTAGTAGTTATAAGAAGAGGCACACCGGAGTATTTTCCTTTCGGAGGGAAGCTGTGGGTGGTCCTGAGGCACACAGATCACCAATATCTTTCTCCTCCTGTATGCACTGAGTTCTGTTGTTTCCCTTCCTGCGAGATGGAACTATAGCTCTCCCTCCACTGCACAGACTTGTTGTCCCGTACTAGATACTTGACTTTACCTTGTTTTAAATTTTCATCCTTATTTACTTACCTAGAAGGTTTCATGCAGGAGAATAAATATAATTTTTATAAAACTTTTAGAGCCCCTTTGTTCCCTAATTTGGTTTGCATTGGCCTCTTAGCAAGCAATGTACTCAACCAAGTGTCATTGTCCTTATGATCTAGGACCACGTCATCCTAATAAGAGAACTGTATAGTTGTGACACAACTAAGTGTGTATTCTTGAGGCTCTTTTTGGTCTGGCTGCTACCTGAAGCATATACCAACCAGGCTCTTGAGGTTACCATTAGCAGAAAGAAAAAAATCATTGTGTCCAGGAATAGTTAAGATGGAATGTAAAAATTTCCAAACAGATCTAGGTAGTCTTTATCCACTTTCATCCTGATTACTTCCCATCAAGTGGATGAGAGAAGATGATTCCTCTTCTAGGGACAGCCACCTTTGGTGAACAAACACCCTTGCAGAACCATGTGAACCATGTGAAAGAGAGGTAGAGTCAAAATTTTTTTGAGTTGTTTTTGAGAAACTATAGTACGTTTATGGAAGCTGATGAGAAAGCCTAGCGTGCCTGTAGAGGATGGGGAGATTAAAAACGCCATGAAATACTTTGACAGCTACTCCATTGTTGAGTGGCTTTCAGACACCAAATGGACTAAAACTAAAAATGTCAGCTAGATTAATTTTGAGAGACACAATGGTGTGACAGCTGTTGGCTGATGGTGTGGAACAATCACACCAGAATGTGTGAGAGTGTTAGTGGAGGAGAGGAACAACTGCTGGTTCCAACAGTGGGTAAAAGCTCAGTAATCACCTGTAGCCAGTCTGCTGGGAGCAGGTGGAGGCTATCTCACACTGTGACCTCCTTCATTTTAAGAGAAACATGTTAACTTGTAGCAGGAGTCACACATCTAGCATGAAACAGTAGTCTTGGCAGCAGAAATAGTATCCTTTACTATTTTCCCAGTACGCAATGGTAAGATCACGGGTCTGGACAGAAGTGGTAGCAATCTGGATGGCAACAGACTTGACCAGCAGCTGATTCTCACTGCTCTTATGAAAGAGCAGACTTGTACTATGGGCTTCTACATGAGTAACCCAGATGCTTGAATCAACAGCTGAACTTATTTCTACTGTTCACAGCCTTGATGAGGAGCTATCCCGCTGGCAATGGTGCAAGACTCAGAAGAAAAATAGAACAAGGGCTACCAAAAAGTATTAGACCAAGTTATAAAAAACAACTTTGAATCATACCCATTTAAAATAGTGACTGTGTCCACTTTTGCTTCCTTGTTGATGGCACTGACGCTGACATACTACAGCATCCCAGAGGATACCATTTGTTTTCAGATTAGCCGAGCTATAAATGTATCAAACCCAATTATTAAGAAGAACTTCTGTGAAATGAGGATCACACTGTGGTTTTACTTTAGTCAGCGGAGCAGAAATAAGATTTCCAAACTGCATGTACTGCAAACACACACTAATAAAAAATTGTAGAGCCTTAAATTATGAGAATAAAATATTTTAAAATTTAAAAAAAGAAATAAAGTTTCTCCTGGGAGTTTAGTTGCCATTTCTTCATGTAAAGACAAGATCCTGTTTGGGCCAGGTTGGCAATGTTCTTGAATATAACATTTCCACTTGACAAGTGAGACTAGTTGTCCCTTTCACATCTTGTTAGTTTTGAGTCTGAATCAGTCCAGCTCACAATGGGCTTATCAAGCTAAAGAGTTAGAAAGTCTTCATGGATCAGGCATTCCGTGTTTACTAGAGCCCAGGAGAAAGGTAATAGCTACTTCCAAAAGGAGTGTACCTGGAGCCACATGAGGGAAATGATGAATCCACAACTGCAAAGGTGCTTCCAGATGGAGGCCTTCGGATGAACGTTCCTTTTGCCAGAGATTACAACAGAAAAAACTCACTAGCCACAGAAACATAGCTCAAAGGGACCAGTAAGGTTGGTGGGCCCCACTTGGTATGGATTAGAGAAATATCTGGTTGGCAGTTTACATCTTCCACCACTGCTTCTCTGCATGCAGCTCTTGCCATTTGGGAGAGTATTTTCCTGCACTTTTGAAATAGAGGAGTACCAGCATATAACACATCAGTTCCTACTGTAGTTTCAGGCAAAAAAGTCACAACAACACATATAAAAATGTATTCAAAAGGCCCACCTGTAGTCGTGTCAGCTTTCATTTCCCGTGGGTCTTGCCTAATCCTCAGTAGTAAAAGTCTTATAGTAGGCAGTTGCTTTCAACAGAGCCACAAAAATTTGACTCCTTTCCCTACCTGAAATGGCCTAACCTACTCCAGCGGATGTATTTAACCACTGAAGACAAAGACCTCATCATACTTTCTCTTAAAGCAACTTAGGCTGTAAGGAGAGGAAAAGATGATCAAGAGGTAAGCGAGGTTATAGAGTGGCTTTGTGCCAGTAAATACACCTTTATATTCTCTTTCAGGTTTGAGTGTTGTAGTTGTGCTTTGTGTATCAATCAAACATCCAATATTTTGGACTTGCCCAATGCCCCAAACCTTATCACTGACACCAACTTTGAATACCTCTTGCCTAGGCAGCCACAACAACAGTAGTGTTGACGGTTTGGGGATGACTGCCTCTCTGCCTGACTCGTTTTGGGCTCAGTGAGTAGCACTGCTTTTAAGGAATCCATCTAAATTCAGGACATTTGTTGCTCCTTTGCCTTGTGGCACCTAATTTTCTGCATGAGTTTGAGCTAACTCCTCGGTTCCAGGGATAACCATATGAATCTACTTAGATTCTTTTCGATGAGTTTTTCATTCTCCAGTGAGTCAACTTCATCAGCACTGTAAACCCAATCCAGAGCTGACATAGGAGTCAATTTCTCATCTATGGCTTCCCATGAGAGGTTTTGTAATCCATGGCGTGCTACATAGGAGACACAGCTGAGCTTAAAGGGCAAGGAATGGGCTGGGCAAAGTCAGCAGCTGGGCAAAGCCAGGAGGTAATCCACATGAGTCCTCTGTCCTCTACCATAAGAAACAGTAAGTAGATTGAATAGAATGTGCTCCCTGAGCTCAGGAGCCTCAATTCCAGGAGACTGGACACATAGCATCAGACATTAGGTATTTCTCAGGTATTTTTTCTCTAAGCGAATCCATGGTTAAACAAGACAGAAGAAATTTGATGGTGGAATGGAACTTAGAGGTCAGAAAGAGCAGATGTTTAGCTGTATAATTTGGGGTCAAAGGTCAGAAACCCAAGGGGAACAAGATATGAGTGAGTGCAGGCTGGGAAGAAGTCAGAAGTGTCAAGGCACGTTATCTTTATGGGCTCACAGGTACCAAACTATCCTGGAAAAACAAGGTTAGAGTAATTGTGTCTCGCTTGGTCTCCTGAAATAGAGACTTTCTGGTTTCCCTGACTCCAGACTCCCTTGCCAGTTCCTGCCCCATGTGGTTGCCAGTGTTTCATTTATGAAATACGAGTCTGATTATGTCAGTACATACTTAAAAACCCTTCTTTGGCCTCCCTCAGTGAAAGGAAAAGGTCCAAACTCCTTAGCATGACATTAATGTCCTTCAAAAGCTAGACACATCCTGCTTTGTAACCTCATCTCTTGTGTCTTTCCAACATGTACCAAATGTTCTAGCAACACGGAATTATATGGGGTTTTTTTCTCTCCTAGATACACTATGCTCTTTCTGCTAATTTGCCTCTATTTCCTTGCCTGAAATGACCTCGTCTTTCTCTGCCTGGAAAACTACTAGGTTGAGCTTAGCTGTGTCCTCCTCTAAGCAATTCCCTAAGCTGTAAGCAGCACTCCCATTCTAATATGCACATGGTTATGATGTTGTCTTAGCACAGTGTCTGTGACTGCGCCTTCCATCAGGTGGTGACCTTCCTGAGGGAGCTTGTCTCACTCATTATATTAGCCCTTTACCTACTACAGTCCTTGGCATGCAGTAAACAGTGATCTGATGTTTGTTGAATACATTATCTTTATGATGCACTAAACTACTTCTTGGAAGAAATACATATTTCATTTTATCATGTTAAAGTCATACAAGGGCTCAAGAATCTGGATTATTATGAATAATAACAGCAATAATTGCAATCAATTATAGTATTAATGACTTTGTATTAGACATCCATTTTTATTTCCAAAGCAATCAGCAGTAACTGCTGTAATTATACACCCTCATCTTTAAGATTATTAAGTATAAAATTAGCTGAAATCATGCAAGTAACTTGAAGTTATCCAAGTGAACATTGTTTAATGGAGTATTTGTTTAAAGAGGCATATAGATCACACATTTACTAATTATATTTATTTTAGTATAATACTCTTACTTGCTTCCAAATGTAACACATCCTCTATGTACCTACCTCCACTCACTCTACCTTTTCTAAACAGCCTACTGTCTAAACAACAAATTTCCAAAGGAAAGAGAAAATTTTGGTACCAAGTGCCTAAAAATACAAAAGATGCTTATGGAAAAACTAACTGAATATTTTCTGTAGGAACTTTTCTAGAACATACTTCTGTTTTTGAGAATGTATTGGATCTCCAGAGAGTGAGGCATTTATTCATTCTGAAGGACACCTGACATGATTATTTTCTGGAAAAGCTCAGTAAATGGATGACCTTATAACCTTGGAGCAACACCATGGTTTCATAGTAACTTAGGCACTGTGTGATCTTTTTATAAAAGTCTTTGACTCTGTCAATGATCCTTGTCTTCCTAAGTATTATTAAAGTTGAATGAAGAAAAAAACCCTACATTTTCATAAAAACCAGTGTCACACATTGGTTCTGTCTTGGTTACTTTTCTCTCGTTGCTGGGACAACATACCTGACACCCAAAATTAAGGAAGGAAAGGTTTATTTCGCTTACAGTTTGTGGAGGTTTCAGTTCATACTTGGCAGATTACAAGGCAGACTGGCACATGGCAGAGAGCTACAGCTCATGGTGGCAGAATACAGCAAAGCAACAAGCACACACCAGGGCAGAATGGCCAGAAGCACAAAAGCCAGGAAATGGCCCCAAGCAGCCTCTTGCTCTCCCTTACATATGCAAACTATCCACCCCAGGGTGGGTGTAGCTCTCACACCCATAATCAATCAAACTCCAAAAGCCTGCCCCATGCCGCATGAGGCTTTGGTGGGGGGGGGCACCCAGACACAAACCATAACAGGTTCCCTGACACTAAACTCCAAGTATAGGTAGGAGGCAAACTAAAAGGGTGCACCCCTTACATTGATAAATACTGAGCAGTAGTACCCGTTCTTCAACTGGTAAAGTTCTACCACTTATATATTTATACTAGTAATGACCCTTTAGTATAGAAAGAAGGTATCACTACCAGGCACTGTGGTTCACACCTATAATCTCAGCTTCTTGGGAGGTTAAGGCAAGAATACCTCAAGTGAATGATGAGCCCAGGTAATTTAGCTAGACCATGTCTCAAAAATAAAATTTAAAAAGCCTGAGGATGTAACTCAGTGTTCCCTGGGTTTAATCCCTTGGGAAGGAGGAAGGGGGACATGCAGATGGTGAGGGTCAGGGAAAGAAAAGAAAAGAAAAGAGAGAGAGTGAACAAATGAAAACACGGGAAAGCCAGCTACTAACAAGCATGAGAATTGGTATTCAAGGAAATATCTGTGACTACTCTAGTGTCAAGCATGCACTTTCAAGTAAGAAAACAAATCCCAAGTGCAGTGGAGAACAACCAACAAATATTCTTTGGGTGTTATTACATGTATTGTGTGTGGACTCATTCACTACGCTTTCCAACCCTCTTCCAACTTACTGTCTTCCACTAACGAGGCTGGGCAGCTAAACATTGTGCCTTCACATTTCCTTGCAATTTGAGTGTAGCCATGTAACTCACATTAGTGCCTCTGTCCAATGTCCCCCAAGACCTGAATACTAAAATGACAAATTTGAGGCTACAGATTCCAAGAGAGAAGAGCTCAGCTGACAAGTACAGTAGAGTTGGAAGTTGATTCCCCTGGTACCACTGTGATGGACGCTGTAGTGTTTGTATTTGGGCGTGTTCAGTGGTAAGTTTTGGGTTGCAGCTGCCGTGTTTTTATTAGAACTGTTTGTGAATTGGGCATTTTGCCTACTTGCATTGTTCCTGGTTAGGTAATATCCAAGCCTGGTTCTCTGGCCCTCCTGGAAATGTGTAAGTCGCCAAAAAATCACTCTAGTGTCTTCCGTTGTTTCTAATGGAATTCTGCAAATGAATTCAAAGAATTATACATGTCTTTCATGTATTGATCACATCTTCCCTGTACTTTGTTGTTTTCTAGAAGAGATAGACATTAAGCACAAAATAAAAGATGATCTTTAGTTGCAAGTGTGGAAATAGCACCAGACTCTCCTGAAGACAATGCAGTTTTCACTCTTCGTCCTAATCTCCCATCTATTACTTATTTATAATTGAGGACTAGAGGGAGAAATAAATGAGCACCTTAGCTTGGTAGGGATATTAATGACTGACTGGATTTTTCCTAAAAACAGAGAGACGCTGGCTGTCTTCTGAAAATATAAAGAAGCTCTGACTTTAATTTTTCAATCTGTTATCTGTCAAATTATTTAATACTGCTTTTCATGAGCATGTATGACAACAGAATTTAAGCCAGTTCAGTGCACAGGAAAGTGAGACTCGACATGCTAATTATGCTCACCTTCTAGCTAGAATATTACATTATTGTTCTCAATCCCAACTAGGAGAGGAAACAGGTCATACAGAGCCTTATATCTCCTCTTAGAGTATGAACTAGCTCAAGGATCAACATACATGTAGAAATAAATTATAAATGTAGTGCATGTATTGAGTGGCTCACAGCACTTTACATAAAGATATTTTATTCTTCTTCTGTTTCACTGAATTAACTTATTATAACTAATGGGTATACTATTTCCCTTTGTATCCAAGGCTATGTAGTGGGACATTGTGTGTTAAATTT
The DNA here is from genome assembly GCF_000276665.1 of Chinchilla lanigera. NCBI lineage: Eukaryota > Metazoa > Chordata > Mammalia > Rodentia > Chinchillidae > Chinchilla > Chinchilla lanigera. The sequence continues at coordinate 3,369,952 of NW_004955418.1, forward strand.
GCCCAGATGAGATTATAAGTAGTAAGTGCAAAAAATATGTATAGAATTTTATACATCTTTGAAATATGAGATCCAGCTTTGATGAACTTTATAGCCCCACTCAACTTTGGAATTCAATACACTTCAAATACAAATTCTGTTAATCTCTTTTTTTTGTTTTGTTTTTGTTTTTGTTTTTGTTTTTCTCCGGTACCGGGAACCGAACTCACGACCTTGCGCTTGCCAGGCAGGTGCTTTTGCCGCTGAGCTAAATCCCCAGCCCCAAATTCTGTTAATCTCTTAATTAGGTGACAACCTCACCAAGTTTGGCATCAAACTATTTATGTATCTAGAAAGCATGTTGTACTTGAAAGAATGTGGAATGTAAATGGAAAATGCTATGTTTGTATTCTATTGCTTCCATTGACTAGTCATGGTCATGCTACTTAATTTGCTCTGAATGTCATTTTATAATGTAAGAAATCATAACTATCTACCAGGTTTAGATTTTAATAAATAATATTTTTTCCGGCTGGGAATTTAGCTCAGTGGCAAAGTGCCTGCCTAGCAAGTGCAAGGTCGTGAGATCGATTCCTGATACCGGAAGGAAAAAAAAAATAATAATATTTTTTCCTTTTTATATTATTACCACTAGCCACCCCTGTCCTCTAAGAATTTCTGCAAAATAAATGCATATTTCATTAACCTGTTAACCAATTAAATGACTATCTGTATGTATGTGTTGATTTTTGTGCATAGATGCATGTCACCCTAAAAATAAACTTGTAAAATACCTAAAAATACATCCATAACAGGGAGCCATCCATTAAAAACTTAGTACCTAAGCTTCTGTTTGTCACTTGGCTTTATAGAATATGATTTTATTAGATTACAGAAGAACCACAGATTTTTTTCACTCAGAGGACAGTGAATTATCCTGTGTTTCTTTTAGGAAGCATAAAACTATAAGAATTTAATTACATTTTGAAACCCCAAATCCTTGTGATTGACAGATTACCTATAATCTTACACAGTTCATCTCAAACATATTTCACTAATAATGACCTTATAAATAATTCTAGTTAATGAGTAATTTTATATCTGGTTATTTAATAGTACACACTATATGTAATGTTTCTATCACTGTTTTCTTTTTTAGTACTATGATTTACTTTTCCTCATAGTTTTTATTGGTGTATATTGGTTATTCTGATTAATGGGCTTCATTTTCACACATTTATTTGCATATAAAATACTTTAATCATTTCTACCCATACCCCTCCATCCCACTTTGACCCCTAATTTCACATTGGGGGAGGATTTTAATGTGTCTGATGTATTTTGATCAGATTAATGCCCCCTATTATCTGCCCTTAAACCTGCCCTACTTCCCTTCCTGTTGGCTAATTGTAGTCTCCTTTCTACTTTCCAGCCATCGTGTTTAGATTTCCCATATTAGGGAAAGCATGAGACATTTGGCTTATTGCACTCAACATGATGATCTCCAGATCCACCCATTTTATGACAAAATGTTGTTCTTTTGTGGGTGAATAATATTCCACTGTGTATATGTAACATATTTTATTTATCCGTTCATCTGTTGATAAGCACCTAGGCTGGTTCCATAGATTGGTTATAGTGTACTGTTCCTCAATAAACATGATATGCATGTTCTCACAGTATACTGTACACCACGTTTAACCCCTCTGGTGTATACCTAGGAGCCATGTAGCTGGATCAAATGGTAGTTCTCATGTTAGTTCTTCTGAGGAGCTTCCATATTGGTTTCCATAGTGGCTTTACTAATTTGCATTTCCACCAGCAGTGTGGAAGCATTCTTTTTCCCCTTCATCCTGGCCAGCTTTTTCTGTTTTTTGTATTCTTGACAATAGCCATTCTGACTGGAGTAAGATGAAATCCCAGGTATTTTTGACTTGCATTTTTGTGATAGCTAAAGATGTTGATTATTTTTTCATGTACTTGTTGCCCATTTATACCTCTTCTTTTAGATATGGCTGTTCAATTCTTTTGCCTATTTATTGATTGGGCTATTTGATATTTTGGTGTTTAATTTTTTAGTTCTTTATATATTCTGAATATTTTTCTATTGTCAGAAAAGTAGCCACCATAAACTTTCTCCCATTTTGTAAATTTTTTTCTTTGTTGATTATTTCTTTTGCTGTGCAGAAACTTTTTAATTTGGTATGGTCTTGTGTGTTGATTCTTGCTATTATTTCTTATGCTTTTGGAGTCCTAGGTATGAAGCCTTTGCCTATGCCTATGCCTATGCCTTGAAGTATTTTCTCTGAGCAGTTTCAGAGCTTCAGGTTGTATACCCTAGTCTTTGATCCAGTTCAAAATGATTTTTGTACAGAATGAGAGACAAAGACCTAGTTTCAACTTTCTGCATTTGGATATCCAATTTTCTCAGCATCATTTATGAAACAAGCTGTCTTTCTAATATATATCTGAATCAGATGACTGTGGCTGCATAGGTTTCTTTCTGTGTCCTCCACTCTGTTCCATTAATCTTCATGTCTATTTTTTGTGATTTCTATAATTAGTTCTATGCAGTGTTGGTTACTATGGCTTTGTAAGATCATTCGAAATCCACTGTTGTGATGCTTTCAGCCTTGCTCTTATTACTTAGGATTGCGTTCGCTATTCTGGGTCATTTTAATACGGATTTTAGGATTGTTTTTTCTTGTTCTGTGGAGAATGTCATTGATATTTTGGTGGGGATTCCATTGCATTTTAGATTGCTTTGGTAGTGTGGCCATTTTAACAACATCACATTTGCCAATCGATGAACATGGGAGTTCTTTCCACCTTCTAGTGTCGTCATCTTCAACCTCTTCCTTCAGCATTTTTACTGAACTCCATAGCACTGTTTAAACAAGTAGGTATTTTCGGGAGGAAAAAGTATGTCCGAAAAAACTAAAAGGTAAATATGCATGAGTGCTTTAGTCGAAGTTAAAATTTACGTTAATTCTAATTATTAAGAAATAAAACTAGAATTAGGTAGAAGGATAGGGATATATCCGATCATATATAATTTTCAGCTTTATAACTTTTACTTCATTCTTATTTATTGATTCCAGTTTATTCTGGATATTCTGCATCTTGTCATTTATTTTTTATGCGTACTAATGGTAAATATGTTCCATGGATCTGTTTCTACCATTAGTTTTTCCTGTTGATTTGGACCATTTGATTTTGTCATTTGGTATGCCAAATAATTTTTTAAAATGAGTACATAGTGGAAAATGTCTATGGAAGTTGCACTGAAAATGTCAGGCTTCGAATGATTCCTTGCTCTCTGACAGAGTATTTATCCTGGATTTATCTCTGGCAATAAGAGTAAGGGCAGATTGTTAGTCTGATAGGAAGCTGAACTGGAACTGTGTTTCAGTCTCTGTATGAACTACAGTAGTCTATTTCCACTTAAATGTAATCCCATCCCACAGCCTTTCAGGAGTTTGAATTGATGATATGGGCATTTCCAGGACCTCTTCCTTTTTGCAAGCCCTTAAACTCAAATTGTTCTCTCCCTAATTCTGTGAAATAGTCTAAAACTCTCCTCAGCACCTCAGTTTCAATTCGTCTCCCAATCTCCGCCACTTACTTCCAACCTTTCTAATGTGTGTTGTAAATTTACAGACATTCTATAGTGACACCAAGTCTTAGGTCCATTTTTCTATTAAGACTTCCTTTATCCATATCGCCTGCTGGTTTATCTCATTCTCTTTATTCCCTCCTTTATTCTTCATACCTCCTCTACTGACAAATGAGTCTCTATTGCTCCTTTCAAACACAATCTTCTCCATTATCTACTACTCATCAGCAATGTTCCTATGCCACTAAGTCTCCTTCTATTAAATTCTAGGGTAATTTCCTCTTCAAATCATTCGAACATACACCTATTTCTCCACTCTTTCTAAATTGCTGTGGTCCTTTCTTTAAATTCTAGCCTCTCCCAGTAAATTCTGGGGGAGTTGTTTAGTATCAATAATCCCAAAAGTCCTCTATAGTAGTCAGCAGTGTTTCTGATCATAATGTTTCTTCAATTGATAAGCCAGTGAACAGCAGATCGTATAACAGGCTAGACCTAGTGACTTCTTTAATTCTACATTTCTCAAAAAGTGGGTAGAAATCAAAAAAGAAACTCTCAGAGGCAGCTGAGATGAAAGTTGTAATTTTTCTGCCTTTGTCTTTTCTTTAGTATTAAGCTCTTTCAATGAAGTTACAAATATCTCTACTCTGTTGAAACCCACAACATCCTGGTACAAGGATAAATAAGAAACGTTGTTTGGATGCCTGCCTGTTTCTTGTGTCTTGATTAAACATTTGAAAATTTGTATAAATAAATAGAGAAGTCAGAGACTTAACTCTCTTTGCATAAATTTTCATTCCTTTTACTGATCATGTCTGCAGGTGTTCCATGTCCTACATAAATATATCACATAATCTAAGGAAATTATATTTGCATAACTGAAATTTCTGCTTTTTGATTTGCACATGACTACCAGCCTTCAGCAGAATCCTAACCAAAAAAATACTTGTGAAACAAGGAAAAGCTGGCTGAAGGCTTTTTTTTTTCTTTTTTGGCTGAGGATTTTAAGGCCCTCTCTTCAGCATTTGTACAGTTTAGTCTTACAACTGTTACTATGCGTTCAGAACCCTTTTTAAAACCATTTAAAGGCATGCACCCAAAGGAATAGCAAAGGAAGATGCCACATCTGTACTAAATATCAAAAGAATGAAGAACTAGCATTTCCCATGCTTATACATATTAATCTTATTTTTGGAGAGGATGGTGAATATCAACTGGGAAATTGTTAGTGTGATTACTCAAAATGAAATCCTGCAGCACTTTAAAATTTCTCTCTCTCCTTCTCTTCCTCTTTCTCTGCTTGTCTCTGTCTTTCCTTCTCAACTATAGCAGCCAGGTTTTTTTGAGAAATATCAGTTATTGAAATATATGAATTTATGTATCACTTATAATTATCAATGTTCTTTCTTTTCAGGAATTCATTCTTAAGACTGAAAATAATGTAAAACGAGGTTAACCAAAGGAACAAGAATATATAATTATAGCTAGAAAATGAAATAGGAAGTATATTAGAACATAAATGGTCAGTCAGTTCTGCTGTTTAACCCATTATTAATAATTCTCTGGGTTTGGCATATAATTTATCCTGAAAACTATGAGGGTTGGTGGCTTTGGGAAAAACACATTTTGTTATTAAGATTATTAACTGAAACCATAACTACAAAAGATAGATTTCTTTGTGCTTCTAGCCCTATATACCACATACCTTAGGGTTATTTGATAGACAATTTTGTAGTTGGGATTATCATCAAGAAATCAGATCTCTTATCATGAGCTGAATAACTTTGGGGAAGTTATGTGTTACCCTTAATTCTCATATGTCAACTTCAGTGAGTGAAAAACTCTCCTAGCAGATTAGGAAAGATTGTTCCTGGGTGTGTCTGTGTAGGTAATAGAGACAGAATTGTGGTTGCTATATATGGTCCTTGGGCTGGTCTTCTCCAGCTCTGTTTTCCTGCTCTGTTTCCTGGCTCTTGTTAACTAAAGAGACTTTGCTCTACCAAGTCCTTTTGCCATGATGTTTGAGCTTTGAGCTTGTTCACCATGGACTGAATTCACCTGAGACTTTGAACCAAAGTAACCCTCTCCTTCTTTAAACGTCTCCTTCTTGTGGATGTCAGGTATTGTGTCCCAGCAAGTGGAAGGCTGACTAAAGCAGAAAGTTGGTCCTAGACAAGTAGAATCTTTGTGACTGCACATGATCATGTGGTTTAAAAATCTTTGGAACTTATTTGCTGAAGGAATTTCAAAAGTCTTGAAATGAACACCTGAGGGATGATGCTGGTAAGAATTCAGAGCTCAGAAGACCAGAATGTTCTGGCTAAAATCCAGAAGTACCTATGTCACAGCCTTAATGTTGAGATATCTTGAAATTTCCTCCACTATCTTAATTAGCCCACCATCCTTAATCTCAGTCTGTCTCAGGAAATAGACAAAATATAGACAAATTTTCTACCATATTAACACACAGGACCTCTAATTCAACTGCCAATGGACCCTTACTTTCCAACGGAAACTTCTTGAACTGGACTCTTAGTGAAAATTCAGGGCAAAAGGTAGAGCAGAAATATTTGAAAGAATTTTACTTTGGGCCAAACAAACCATGTGCAAAGTTGAGGCCAATGGAGGTGTAGCTGCTAAGAAGATTAGTACCATTAGAAAGAAACCAAATACTTTGTACTGTAATAAGAAGAAAGGTGTCTTGAAGGCATCTCAGGAATCAGCAGGACACCACCCATGGCAGGTTCAAGGGTGCCAAAGTGTGAACCTTTCATTTGAGAAGAGAGTCTTAAGGGATGCTTACTAAAGAAGGGCCTCCTAGGGAACTGGTTCCATGGGATTCCAGACACTGAGAGGTTACTGCAGCCATGCTTTAAGGGGTCCTTAAGCCATGCTTTAAGGGCTGCTGCTTCTGCTGACCACAGACTTCAGCATTATCCACACAATGTTTCACTGACATACAGAATGCAAGTGTTGTGAGGTCAGGGATGCTTTCACCCAGATTCCAGAGAAGGCATTGGAGGCCAAGCAAGGAACCCCTGAGAGGGCAGTTCATAAAGCTATTGAAATGAAGCTGAAGGTGTGATGAAGACTCTGGGAAGTTTTAGCCACCAAGAATGACTGCCAAAGAAAGTTGTAAACTGTGTAAGAGGAGCCAGCCCAAGAGAGAGACTATGACTTAGACTTTTAAAAACCTCCTGGAATTGCTGAGCCTTCAGGGAAGTGATTATTGCATTTCTGGTTGTAAATAGGAGAGTTATATTATGTTCAGTAGCATTATATTCTTGCTATTGTTTTTATTTAGAGATCTGTATAGTTTAAGGAGATGCATGCAGTATAATAATTAGGAGGTATCATTTGAGGTTAGGCTGGCTTCTGCTAAAATCTGACTCAATAGCATAGTACAACTGCCAAGTGTTTACACTACTAAACTCTATTTTTTCACCTGCAAAATAAGGATAAATTATATCTAGTTCTTAGGGTGTTGTAACATATACGAAGTTCTGGAGAGGATATGTTATGAGTATTATTTAGTGTGTTATTTATGCAACACACAGTAACTAACGAGGACAATTCAATCACCATTATTACTCTATTAAAACTGTTACTAAATTATATATCAGTGCTGTCTTTGAGTTGTACAATCTGGACATAAAGAATATTAAGGACCCCAAACGTTTGGCATGTGTATGTTTCTTTTTTAGAAGAGAGAGTTGAAGGTATAATATTTATGTCACAAAATTCAGAAATCTCTTTTTAAGTCATCAGTTTAAATTGCTCAGTAATATGTTGATTATAATATACAAATGGACCTTGGTTTTGTTAACAGTATTTCTAAAGTAATTTTTCTTCATTCTCCAATTTTTGCTATATTAAGTGAAGAAATTACTCCATACTTGTAATTTAAACAATTTTTTCAAAGATAATATTTTATAAGCTTTGATTAGATCAAAGTAAATATTAAAATAGCTAGGCCACAGGTACCTTACTACTTTTTTAGGAATCAGAGTGGAATATTTCTTGCAGAAAACTTCAGGGACCAGAATAAGATGAAAAAAATGGAGCCCAATTTCATTTAATTGAGATATATTGACTTCTATATTTTAAAAGGTTATATTTTCCTTTTGTGTATTGATTATTGCTTCTCTGGGACCAGCATCTGTGTGAATAAGCTGAAAGAGGACAAGACTATTGACTCCTATTCCATTCTTTCATGAGCCATGCTGTCTTGTGGAACGATGTGTTAACACCTGAGACAGTCTAGTCTTAAGACTGGACAGAAAAATTCATAGCAGTGAATTCACATATAAGGAAAACAGAAAGAGAACAAATAAGTAGCCTAATGCTTCATCTCAAACTTTTAGAAAAAGAAGAACAAGTCAGGCCCAAAGCCCAAAGAAGC
>NW_004955418.1:3381157-3404575 GCF_000276665.1 Chinchilla lanigera
AAAAAAAAAAAAAAAAAAAAAGACTGGACAGAAGGCCGGAGATAGATTCAGATGTCTAGAAGAAAGTTTGTTGTATATTGAATGTGTATTTGTCTGTCTTGCTTTCTCTATCTCTGTCTGTCTCTGTCTGTCTGTCTGTCTCTCCCCACACATGTGATAGAGACAATAAAGTCCTTGTTGAAAGAAGTGGGAAGTAAGTTAAGGGACTTCAAAAGAACAACCAAATCTTGATTTCTCACTGTGGTGGAAGGAGTAACAGCTGAGTAAGCATATAAAAATATTTACCAAGCCAAATTCGTTAAAGACAATACATGTTTAGTGGCATATGTCTTAACAATTATTTTTTTCTCAGTGGTTCAATATTCCTGTAATAAGAAGGGCAAATTCAGAAGGATTATTTGGAGACCAGGTCTCATAACAGGAAGGAAAAAAAAGAACAGGGTAACACAGACATCAAGTCTGATGTCAAGGGAGAGACTGAACTGAAGCACTTTGAAATGCAGATTGGAGACAGAAAGAAATACTGTTTGGTGGACCTAGAAGTTCAAGGAGAAAAATGGTACAAAGTTTAGGGGCACAGGTTGTTTATTCCACAGGATTATACCATTTTTCTCAAAAAATGTGTTATTTTATGTTTATGTAAGGCTCCTTTGTTTTTTCCCTCCCAAATGAATCCCAGAGATCAATTATCTCAATTAATTTATGGAGCATTGACCAGATAAGCCAAGTAATTTTCTATAAGTGTACAATGCTTAGAATGCCCTGGGAAGAATTATTTCATTTAATAGTCAGTCTTACCTGTCAGTGATGAAACATAATTGTGGGGCTCACACAATTCACTAACAACTTTGTACAAAAAACCCTCAATATGTACAGACCTTGTTAGGGGAGAAACCATTTTTGAGAAGCAATACGCTCCTTCATTCTGTGCAGTGACGGAGCGGCTTATAAAATGTGGGCATCAGAAACTACACTGCAAGGGAGACTACAGTACGGGCCGATGTGTTGCAAGTTCTTTCCGTTTTATGAGATTCTTCCCAAAGATGAATATTTTCCTATTTTCTAAAGGCAAAACAAATTCATGTGGAGATTTTGAGGGTGACCATACGGAGACTCACTTAGGAAACCTCAAATGAAATGTATGATTATTGTGATAGTGCGAGGGGAAATAAGGAAGAGTTGGATCTTACCCATGCATTCAACATTGCAAAAACTGAACAAATTGGACTTTGTGAAGGTGGATGGTTCAGGAGTTGAAAGGTTATTCATGGTCCAGATGGCACTGTGTCCTGATTATCTTGTTGCTTTATAGCAGCAGAGGGTCATTAATACCTGATTTTTAGACTGCTATCGGCCCCCACATACTCTATATTTTTCTACTCACCGATTTGTCTCATGAGCGCTGTGCTCAGGGATAATTACCTTCTTTTCTCATATGTACCTGCTGCTTCCTCTCGCCCCAGCTTATTTTCTCTATTTGTCTTCTCCTAATCTCTTTGCCCATTTCTGACTATATCACTCTTGCATCCTTCTCTGGCTAGCTAATAGCTCATTTATACTTTCCTAAGAGACCAGTCTTATTGGTTCCTGGATCACTGTCATCCATGTGAGGCAGAGCTTGTACCATAGGCTATTTCATTAATTCTAGCTGCTTTAGAGGTGTGTTGTTAGTGTATCAGTTTCTCTACCATGAAAACACACACACACACACAACACACATGCACACAGAAAAGACCCTAGAAGCAAGCTAAAAATGTAGGTATATTAATGTAATAATTTTTATGAAGAAACTCCTTGGAAAGAGGACTATGGTCAAAGCTCCATACATGAAAATTACAGACATAATGAATATTTTTAGGGTTCAGGCAAAGAAACTGTAATAGAAGCACAAATGAACACACAGTTTTGTCCAGAGTCATGTAAATCTAGAATAAGGCATTACCCTGCCTGGAGTGGAAGATACAATGAGCAGTGGAGGGACTGAAGGTGAAAATAATAGCAAGAAACCGTACTTTAAAAAAGCCTCAGCACCTAGACACAGACATTTAGGCTTTATTATGTAGTCAATAGAATGACACTAAAAGGTTTAAGCAATGAAATGATGAAGGTAGAATTTAAGAAAGGTCAGCAAATTGGTACCAAAGATGGAAAGACCAAGGACCTGAAGAGTTGTACATAATCATAAAATAAGCCATAGCAAAGTCATATCCTCTCAATAACATTGCCAGTACATGCTACATACCAGCATGTACCACATGCTGGAAATGCAAAGGTTAAAGCTGTGGGATGGTTCCTGCCATTGTAGCACTTATGTCCTGGAGGGAGATACAGAAAAACAAGAAGGCAATGACAATATCCAACAATAAAGGCTACCACAGGAACAAATCCTACGGCCCTACCTAGGAGGGCTGTCAGACTCTGCCGTAAGTATAGGGAAGGCTTTGTGAGGGGGAACATTTCCAAAACTGAGACCTGTGGGCTAGATAGAAATGACTTGAGCAGAGTATGAAGTTGAATGGGAAAATGCAAGAGAGCTCAGTTCCAGGACAAAGATCAGTATGCTAAAGTAAAAAATGAACAATACTGAATAGGTTTTGCTAGTGAATCAGCAAACAGAGAAGAAAGTTTTTGGTTTTGTTTTAAACATCAACTATCCAGCACACTGCTGGAGCTAGGGATACAGTCCCAAATAAGATAGAGATGTCCCTCCCCAGATGAAACTTCTGATGCAGCAGGGAAGACAGTGAACAATGACAGGTAAGTCTGGGGAATTTGTGAATGGGAAAAGGTTCTGTGATGTAGTCCGCTGCAGAAACGTACATACTCTTTAAGTGTCACAGAAGTAAAAATTTTAGTGCATTTTTAGAAATCAGTATAAGTTAGCCAAGCAAAGAAACAAGATAGAATTCTTGCTCCAGGCAGAGGGAAAGCTATGTGCTCAGAAGCCAAAGGGAGTGGACAATGAGTGAGAGGTTGTAAAGTGAGAGAAAAAGTAAAAAATATTCTCCCTCCAAAAAGAAAATCACATTTATGCTTCTTTAATTTAACAATTGAGAATGAAGAGGGCTTTTGTTATAAAGATTAGCCTTTTCTTTCTTTAAGCACTATTTTTTCTTCTCTACCTAATATTCAGAGGTGGTAGGTCAACTTCACTCATAGAATTGCTTAGTTATTTTCTGAGGAAATTTTATAAATTTGTAAAATGTGCATAATAAACCATGTTGTAGATGTTTCCAAACTTTCCCTGAAGTCTTAAATTGGATTAGTATTTCTAAAGAAATAAATAACTGCCACTCAATTATCTTAATATTCTCTAATAAAATTAATCTTCATGTTACCCTATTATTGTAAAATTTGTCTTAAGACTTGCTATCTTAAAAACAAAAAGATTCCTCGTTAAAAAAAATCAGCTTGGATATTTAAAAATAGAATATATTTCTATAAAAATTAAACCTTTATAACATAAAATTAGTGAATGGTTTTAGTCAGTATCATTTACATAATATTTGGTAACTTCCAGACAAGTTTCCTTCATGTTTAATATTATGCTTAAGAGCCGTCTGAATGACAAGTTAGGATTGTTATTTTCCAATGATTGAATAACCTGATGGGACATTAATAAAGTTAGTTATTTGTTCCATCTTATAAAGAGACTACTTTAAAATTGGTTTGAAATAAAGACTCTCTTGCTTTCCAATTGCTTAACATTGAGGCAACCACTAAGTAGTGTATGGCTTTAGTTGGGGGTTATTTTAAAGCTAAAGTAATAGAAACAGTTTTTTAAAGTAGGTTTAATTATCCTACATGCAGCCTTGTAAAGACATCAACATTTGCCAGCCCACATTTTTTTTAATATAGACTTTCCAAGTTGCAAATTCCTCAGCACAGTCTGTTCCCTCTTCTCTAGCCAAAAGCCACACGGAGTTTGGCTCTCCCTGGAGGTCTGGGCAGGACCAAGATAGGACTCAAGGCTATGCTTCCAGAGTATGATCTCTGGAAGGCTCATTCCCACACTGGGGCCATATTATTAATATCAGCCACCTACTCACTTCTCTCACACATCCAGTTAGATCAGGCTTGTGACTAGATTCACAATTTGGTTCATTTCTAAAACAGAGTCAGAGGGATCCATTGAAACTTGTAATAGGAAAGACTTTAATTCTGCCTTTTAAAAATAAAATAAAGACTTTTTAGATCAGTACCAGAATCCAAACAGCCAGGGATAGAAGAACTGAAAACTGAATTAGATGCTTAACATCCTTCCCAAGCTGGCTCAAGAACTCCAAGGATGTTTGCAATCAGATTGATCTTCAAGGCTGATAGTTGTAACAAATTCAGTGAGTACTTCACCTCTCACAAAAATATGTGGTGAGGAATCATTGTTTTCTCTCTTACTCTCCAAGACCCTTTTCAAGACTACTGATTTACTGTGACAGTATATGGACACTGTAAATCCATTATCTTTCAAAGAACAGTGCTGAAGGCCCATGCTTTCTCTGCAGTGGGCAGAGAAGGGATAGAGTTTAGTGTATGTTTTTCAAATCACATGAATCTCTGGCTCTCTGCTTGTGGAGAAACACTCTAGGAGAGCACAGAACATAGTTAAGTTGCTGTCCGGGCTGTGTTGTCAGAAGCAGCAGTGCCTACCCAAAGGTAGGTTTGTTATATTATTAACTATAACCACCACCTTGTACAGCAGATCTCCTGAATTTCTTTATAATTGAAATTTAGATTCACTAATTATTAGCGTTTTGTCTGATTGTATCATATCTTCATTTCTCCATCATAAAGATACTTTTTATTCATTTGCTCATCATTTCTTTATAGCATTTGAGAGCTACTTGCCGGCCTTGTCACACTCTACCCCCAAACACTTGAGTGAACATCTCTTTTTTAAAAAAACAAGCCAAGCCTTATGTAAATACAGTGCATGTGTGACAATCATGAAATTTAATATCTATATAGTACTATTGTCTAATGCACATTTATATTCTAATTTCATCCACTGTCCCACTAAGAAACATGACAGCTTCCTCTGTCCTGGACCCAGTGAAGAGCATGTATTGCGTTTCATTGTCATGCCTCTTCAGTCTCCCTTTTATCTGGAGTGCTTCCCCAGCCTTTTACATTTCTTTGTCTTTATATGCAGTGACATTTATTTTCTAAGTATCCAGACCAGTTGTTTTATAGGTTCTTCTTCAATCTCTATTAGTCTGAGTGCTTCCACAAGATTATTTTCAGAGCGCATACTTCTTGTCAAGAATACTATGTCAGTAGCATTATGCTCTTAGGGACCGTGTGCCTTAAAAGTTATTTGAGTTTTTAAAAAATTCTCTTCAACATCGCTATGTTATTTGATAAACAGATTTGTATGTTTCTGTTTGTATTAAATTTTGCTTTGTCCTGCCCCTTGTTAAACTTTATTATTTAATATGTAAATTACCAGTGTGACTTGAAAATCAAAACCATGAGATGACATAATCAGTACAATCTTGTTCCAGTTTCTATATTCTTTCCTTAAGCACATCAGATTTTTTAATATATAACATATTTATTCCCATTCATAACAAATATCATTAGCTTGATACTTTCTATTTCTTTGTGATATATATACACATACACATAAATAATCTTGTATACTATTTTGCACATTGTATTCAGTTATTTTTATAATAAGTTCATATAGTTCGTATGGGCCTTCCTCAATATTTTTCTTTTTTTTGGTACTGGGAATCGAACTCATGACCTCTGGCTTGCCAGGCAATCACTTGTGCCGCTGAGCGAAGTCCCCAGCCCCTTCCTCAATATTTTTAACCTCTACAAAATACTCACTTATATGGCAGTATCATAGTTTATCTAACTTCTCTCCATTGTATGGACATTTAGGTTGTTTCCAATATATGACTACCCAAATACACAATAAATACCCCGATGTATATTTTTTCTCTATTGCTGGAGATTTAGTTATAAGGCAGAATATTACATGTAGGATTATTGATTTAAAGAATAAACATCTTTGAAACATTTTACCCCTGAAGAGCAAGTGTACAATTTTGCTTTCCTACCAATGGGACCACAGACTCTGTATTGTCAAGCCTCTAAAGTTTTCTCACCATGATAGGTAAAAAAATGGTGTCTTGATTTAAATTAAATTTACTTTGTCAAGAGTAAAACTGATCTATTTTTCCTTTTAAAAAACTTATTGTATATACTTTTATATCTATTCATGTCTTATGCCAATTCTTGTAATAGATTATTTTCTGTTCTTGTTTTCTTGCAGTCTCAAGAATTCTGTTACATATTATGGACAGCAGCTTTTTATCTACTCTACATATTGCAAATGTATCTCTCAATTTGCATTTGACCTTGATTTTACTTTTGGTGTTGGTCTATCATGGAAAACTTTTTATTGTTGTTTAATGTGGTCCAAACTGTCGTGTGTTTCTTTATTACAGTTAGATCTTGAGTTATAGTTAGAAAATTTTCCCCACACTCAGGTCACAAATAATTAAAATGTTATATTCTAGTTCTTTTATGGTTTTATTTTAACATGTAGACCACCAAACAATTTGCATTTTATTCTCATGTTCATGTGAGGCATGGTATCTTTTTTCATTTCAATTGGATGTCCAGTTTTCCTAAGGCTAATTCTCCAGGCTTTGAGATATAACTTTCATCATATACTAAATTTCCACATACTCTCTTTCTAGATTTTCTACTCTATGGTTCTAATATCTGTGTGCCAGACTACATTGTTTTAATTCTAAAGGCTTTTGTTTACATTTCTAATGAGGCAAACCTTCCATTATTTATCTTTATTTTTCATCTCATCTTAAATTCATCTTAATTAAACCTTTTCCTGACCACTTTAGAAAGTCCCATAGGAAATTTAGAATCAATTTCTTAGTTCCCACAGAAAGAAAAGATTTCTAGTTTTATTGGGGTTGCCATTACATTTACAAATGGAACCCTGATACCTTTATCATTATTTATCTAATCAAAGAACAAGTAAGAGCTTTCCATTTGTTCAAGTCTACTTTTAGGTCACCAAAGAGGACTTGCCCATATCTTGTTATATTTATTCCTGTCTTATTAACTCTTTTATATTGGCATGATTTTTAATTTCCTCTCTTCCAAATTTTAGCTCTCTAGTCTCTGTGAGGGATTCAGAGCACAAAATGACACTGAAAATTTTCTGTCAGGAAATGTAACTGATAAAATAATATAAAAATACAGAGGGTTTTTACATGATAGGACCATAATCAATTATGCTAAATATTCTTACTTTGTGACACAATAAATTACTAGACATTTAAGTACAACCTGTCTTTTCAACTTGCATCAGTATAAATGTTCTGAGCATTAGAACGTCTGCTACCAAGAGAGACCTCAAATGCTAAAATATTGAAATAAACACGTAATGAAAAGGAAATAAATGAAAAGAGCAAGAAAAAACATCACTGTAAAGATGCACACAGAATTCAGACCTAGAAGTTTCCTGTCTAGTGAGTGTGCATTAGAGACAAAATGTTAAGTATATTCCTGTGATTTATATCAAACTAGATTTATTGAAACCTTTAAGAATTAATCTTCTCTGCCCTGATAATCACTTCCATCAGTTTCTGCCAGGATCTTCTCTATTTAAATCTTCTCCTTTAGAGGATTTACCAGCTCTCATGACTTTAACTATTGCCTTTGCAGATAAAATAAAATCCTGATTAGCAGACCTTACCCAAGTTACAAATTCCTCTTCTGGACTGCTATTAGTAGTACTTACTGATTTCTATTGGTTTGCTCACTGTTATGTTAAAATCACATGATCTAAAAACCAAAATAATTATCTTTTTTATGAAAACCCAATTTTGTTTTTAGCAGCACCATTCTCCCAATTTTTTCTTTATTTCACCATTCCTTGGTCCTTTATAGTTAATCCAATAGTTTAATAAATTCTCTTATTCCTTGCCCATATTCTTTCTTTTTTTCTTTCAACTTCATTCTCAGGGTCATGCCATCATCTGATCTAGTGCTGCTCAAAGAGTCCCTTGCAGTCCAGGTTATGGCACACAGGTTATTTGCATGACAATAGAATTTATATGGCTTTTGAAGAAAAAAGCTATGAGATGATTTTTCATATATATTTAATAAATTTGAAATGTAAAATTAATGGTAATTTTTAAAAGAATGCATTATATTTTTAATAACCTTTGTCCTCACTGTATGGTGAAAGGCAGAAACTTGCTTTGGCTAGCACGGAGTTAGTCCAGTGGTGGGGTGCATTTTAGCTGATGCTTTCACAACATTACTTGTTATTTTTCACATTTGTTAAATTGCATTTTTAAAAACCCTATTCTAATCTGAGCCCTGGACATTTTTTTGCATAAAACTGCAGTATCATTATCACTGTCCTTCCTACCTCCCCTCTTTCATTTCAAATCTCTTTTCCATGAGGTGCCAGGTTCACTCTGTAGAAACATTTTGTGCTTCCCCATGTTTCTGAGACTTGGCTTCAGTCTGAAAGTCTTTACAGTTTGGGTATCACCTGCTTAATCATGCACCCATTGTTTTTTCACAAGACAAACTAGTGCCCTGCTCTCCTTCCTAGCGCTGCATTTGACAAACCTTTAATACCACATCGCTTGGACTTGCTCAAAACTAAATCTTATTTTCCCTTCAAAACTCTGTTCAAATTCTTCAGCAAGCCTTTCCTCACCGCTCTGGACCGCACAGTGTCTGCCTCGGGGCCTATTGTGCTGGCTCTTAGATACAGATACTTACCAGAATCTTCTATCATAAATGTAAACTTTAAAACGTAAAAATACCTGCGGCCTCTGCCTGGGATTGTGATTTCAGAGGTCTTAGGTATATTACCTAGGAAGCTTGTATTTTAAAGTTCCAGTGGGATCAGAGCTGGCTCTGTAATTTGCAGAGTCACATGCAAAATAAAAATGCTGGACCCTACGTTCAAAACCCAGGGAAAAATTCCAGAAGTACTTAACTGAAAACCTTTCCTCTTCTCCCCTAATCTCCCCCGCCTCAACCTGTAATGGTATATTTAGTTAATTAATGTCATTCTAAAAACTATAAAAGCTAAGTTATTAGAATAAATTTTATTTGTCATACACTGTCCGTTTTAAATGCAAACATAAGCGAATTTAACTTGTGAAAATACTGAAACTACAGAATTGAGTCTCTCTGTACCTCATACATGTATATGTGAGTGTTTGTCTCCTCTTTTTTTGTCTTTTTAAGCCAGGGTCTCTCTCTATGCAATTCAGGCTGGTCTTGAGCTCCCTTTGTAGCCCACACTGGTCTCAAATTTCAGTGATCGTCCTGCCTCAGCCACCAGAGTGCTGGGATTACAGGCATGCACCAGCATGCCCTATTCATATGTATTTTTTAAAATCAGGACTGTAGAATACTTCAGAAATCAAACTCAGTTTTTATCTCAGTTCATTTTTAATGTATTGTTAAATTTTTGTTGACACACGTGTGCAGTGCAGAATGATCCCATTCATCATGTGGAGGTGGAACCCCTACATAGCAGGTCTTAATTCTTTTTACTTCCTCGTCCCTCCCCTTCTCTTCCTCCTCCCTTTGTCACTTGATCTTCTTATCATCTGCAAAAGACTTGTCCTGTTTCCTATTATCTATCTTGCAGTTTGCTTTTTAAATCATTTATAATTTAAGTTTCTCATATAAGAGAAATCATGTGCTATTTAATCCTTTGTTTCTGATCTATTTCACTTACCGTCTCATGATGCCTCCTTTCCTTACCAACACTCTTGTTTACTTACTGATGAGAAATAAAGGCTGAGAGGGCCTCTGAGCCTGTCTGCCTTCCTATGCCATCATATTTAGCATAAGTGACTGGTGAATAGAGATAAGTAAACTAGTAAGAAGGGAATGATGTGATTATTTGGTCACCTGCTACCTTATGAATTTAAAGCAGGTGCTGGGGGGATGGGAGGCGTGGCTTCCTGGGCCAGTCAGCAACCCACACATCAGTCAGATTTTAAGGGTAAATGCAATTTAAATCCAAGTTTAGTTCTCCCAGTTGAAAGTAAAGGGAAGACCTCTCCGCTTTCTCTTTTTCCCTCTCTGATATAAATCTCTTCAAGGCCAATTAAGACTTTTCCAAGCTCTATGGCCCAGAAATATTTTTCTCCAGGATAAGAGAACAATCTCTTTGAAATGTAATCAAGGAAGATAGAACCCCTATCTCCTAGTTCCTATGGAGCCTAACTTCTGTGCAGTATCACTTGAAAAATAGTTCCTGCCCTAAGGATATAGAAGTTTGCCTTTTGATTTATTGACTCATTTTTTGGCAAAAGTTGGTTGTCTAACACAGAAGGTCACTCTGATTACCTGGTGAATTTATAAGAAGTATATGTGAAAATGGTGCTTTCTAGCCTTGAGGACTATTTATTATTTATATTTGTATTTATCTGGTATTATTATCTTGGTTATATAAAAATATAAGATTTCTGTCTCTGCAATTTCTTGTGGAGTTTGCCTAAGATGTGGATCACACAATAATTACTAGTCTATAATAAAATTTTTTTCCTCTTCTACATTTGTTTAGAGATTTTTTTTTCTTTCTTTCTTTTTCTTTGTCTTTTTTGAGGCAGGGTATCACTATGCAGTTCGGGCTGGCCTTGAGCTCACTTATAACCCAGGCTGGTCTCAAACTCGCAACTATCCCCCTGCCTCAGACTCCCTAGTGCTGGGATTATAGACACGCGCCACCACACCCTACCTGTTCAAAGATTTTCTGGGATGGAGCAAGATTTTGTTTTTAAAAATATCTTCCCAACATTCTGCTGAATTCTCATGAACTCCAGAATTCTGTGCTCATGGAGCATGATGAGCACCTTTTGCAAATGAGAGGCAAAGAATGCCGGTAGACGCACGTCACGTGTACCCATTGTCCCAAACATACAAAACACAAGTTCAGAGACAACATTATGAAGAATTTCAAGGAAGCAGCAGCAGAGCATGAAACCAAGTGCAGAGCCCTCCGAGCACAGGCTCTGCAGAGCTACACAGGTGGCACGTCCCCCAAACTGGCCATGTCAGTCATTCTGTTACAGCCCTCTGATTACAGTCACTGGATTACAGCAAATACTGCCCTAGCCACGGGTCCTGGACTCTAACAGAATACTTTCAACAGTGAAAATTTTAATAATTTTTGCTGGTTTCTTTCTTTTAAATTACATTTTATTAAATATAAAATTCCATCACCAATAAATTCTGAAAAGACAAAATTCCTTCTCTGAATTTCATTATATCTACCTTTACTCCAGAGAAATAGACTATTGGCTGAGTCTTAGAACTGTTTTAGTTACAAATACTTTCTCAAGTAAATAATATCACTGTTTGTCCCACTTGGTGTACAGACACAGTAATAAGTAACTACGTCCTCTCAGCACACTTAAATCAGAAACTAATGGGTATGAAGCCTAAGTATTTTATTTCCTGGTGGGGACATGAAGTTTTTTGCAGATTTCCATGCAAACATTTGTATATACAATTCAACAGCAAATTAGAGGCATTTGGGAAACTTTGGCAGTAGATACAGAGTGAATACAATAGAGAAAGAAAATGAACGAGAAAGATTTTTAAGGAATTGCATTCTGAGATTAATTATCCTACAGCAAAAAGTCTTCAACATGCATTAGTCCCATGAGAGATTTAGCAATGATGATTTAATATTTGCAAGAGATATTAAAATGTTCAGTGTACTGTATTGATAAAGTTATAGAATTATATAGCTAATTCTCAGCAACTTTGCATTTAATTTTTAGAATCTTTGGAGCCTAAATGATTTAATTTCCTGATAATTTAATTTTTTTAAGTTTTCATGACTTTATGTAAGTAGGAGCTTACTTTTATCAAATTTGTTAAGACTGAATTTGATTGCTCTTTTAAAATCCACCTCTATCAAAGAAAATAAGACATTCTTTGGAAATAATCATTATAATTATGATCTTTAAGCCAAAATATCCAAGTTAGGTCATTAAATTTATGGGGAAAATGGAATAATTATCTAATTAATTTTCAATGATCTGTGCTCCATGTAAAGTCCCAAATAATACCTATGTGAGGGCTACAAAATGAATAAGCTGTCTTGCAGAATTGGCTTTTCGTATCATTTTCCACTTACTGTAGTTGCTACACATTTCTTTTTTCTCCTATCTTTTCCTTTTCCATAAATGTGTTCCATTGAATTGACTGAAATCTCCCTCATGTTATTACTTTCTTTTTCCTAAAAGTACAAATCTCAATTCTTGCTAAGGTGACTAAAAATCCCATCCTTGCAAGACCTTTATGTTAGAGGGCTGTTCTGACTCAGTGAGACTACCACTATATCTCTCATCCCATGTATCTTATTTAGTGGGCTCATTTCATTTGAAGGTAAAACTGGCAAATTTCAGACTCACTTGACATTTCAGATACTGAAGTACAGTGTACCCCATTGGCCTTCTCAGTCTAGCTGCAGAAACTTTAAGAGCTCCAACTATGTTACCAGTTTATCTGTATGAGGACAGACCACATGCATGATATTTGTACTCTGTTTCCCTGCTTTAAATTTTTATTTTTCTTTTAATTGTAGTATATGTAGGCCTAGTCCTAAAAGTTCTTGCTCTTCTCATAGGATAAAAATTGGGTTAGTATTCCTCCATCATAATTTTGAACTGTAAGCAAAAAATGCAATTGCAGAAAAAATTAAATATCACAGAGCAAAGACAAGCTGGAAGTTTTCCAACATTTTTCCTCTGATGCTTTCATAGTGCCTGGTACACGATAGGTATTCAAATCAGTGTTTATTAAATGGATATATTGGCAAACTTCAATTTTCTTCTTTAATGTCATCAATCTACACATATTTGCCAGTAAGTGAAGCTTTTACCTATTTATCTTATTACTTTACAAATACTACATTTGCATGTTGTTGTCTCTTCAGTGAATACTGTCAGTCTTAAGACTCTATTAATCTTAGCTGTACAGACTCCAACAGTTTTCAAGTTTCCCTCCTATTAATAATTTTACAGCAAGAGCAACACATCCTTACATTCAGTTTTGTTTTGATTTAATAGTTTTCACTTTTTAAATAATTGTATGGGGGCTAACTTGTCTCTACAATGTGATTTGAAGCTTCTTGAGAGGAGTGGAAGTGCTGTAACCCCGTTAGTGTTGCCACTGGGCCTGATAAAAATATTAAACAATTTCCTGGTCATTATATTACAAGTGATTGACTAAATCAGCTCAGCCCATTAGCAGTTATTCACCCATATTACTTATGAGTAAGGCTGCTATGAACATCTGTGTGCAAGTTTTGGGTATGCATAGGTGCTTTGGCAAATACGAAAAAGCACAACTGCTGAATCGTATGATAAGAGTATTTTTAGTTTTGTAAAAAAGAGTCAAACCGTCTTCCCCAGAGGCTGCACCATTTTGTATTCTGGCCAGAAGTGAGCTCCAGTTGCATCAGATCCTTGACAACTTTTGGTAATACCAGTTTTCCAGCTTCTAGCTACTGTAATTGGTGTGCTGCATTATCTTTTTGTTTTGAATTGCACTGACTTTTTATATTTAGTTCTTAATGAGAAAATTCATTGCAGTAACTTATTTTTTTGTTTGCCAATGAGGCATGCTATAAATTCTACTCAGAAATTTTGTTTACAGTAGATATTCATCACCAATTTTTCTTAACATTTGTGGAGCGTAAAGTATTATGTTAGGGAGTGTGTTGTTGTGGGGGCAGCTCTTCTGATGGTTAAAATATACGTCGATTTGACTGGACTGAAGAGTAGCTGGCAAAAGATTATTTAAGGCTGTGTAGGTGAGGGTGTCTCTGGAATCAATTAGCATTTGAATCAATAGTCTAAGAAGAACCATTCCTACCAATGTGAACGGACATTACTAGTCTATTGAGGACCCTAGTAGAACAAAAAGACACATGAAGAATGAATTCACTCTCAGTTTTGAGTTGGGGCAAACTGTCTTCTCCTACGTTCAGGTATTAAGGCCCCTGGTTCTTGAGTCATATGATGCCTAGACTTTTACCTGTTCCAGGTTCTCAGGCCTTTAGACTCAGACTTCATTGTATCGCTGGCTTTCTTAATATTCTAATTTATAGATAACTTTTTAGTTTGACAATTGTTAGGAGAGCAGAAACTGTGTAACTTCAACTTGGATTTATGATAAAAATAAATAGCCAGATTTCCCACAAAAGAATATGTTCATAGCAAGCCAGATAAAACCTGGGAAAATTTAGTTTGATAATTGTTAAGAGAGCAGATTTTCTATCATGGTAGGACAGAAAAAGTTTTAGTTCCTAAAAGTTAACCCTTCTAAATATGAAATGAAGCCAACTGGGAAATGCTTATATTTCATTTGAATTCACAACAGCCAGTTTACTGAGTGGCTTCTACAGCACTCTGTCATCTGTTTATAATTTTTACCCAATGAACTCTGTCTCCTTTCCTTCCAAAGGCCCATTTGTAGCCCTGACAGCGTGATATATTCTACTATGAAGAGCTGGGAAAACTAGAAATGACAAAGAGACACCAAGTAAGAAGAAACTTCACCAGAAAGGAATTTTCCCATCTTCATGTGGCTTTAATATGTGCCAGTTTAGCCAACTGCCAACCACATTACAAATGAAACACGTAACGCAAACTCAAGGTTGAATCGTTAGCAGAAATGAATTGTGTTTGTTCATTTCATTCAGTTTCTCCCTATTCTCTCTTCTTCATTCTTTTTTCTTCTCTCCTCTTTCTCTTGTTTTTTGAATGTTTTGTTGCCAAAATATTTCTTTTCCCTCATGGGTCAGTCACATCTGGCCACTTTCTCAGAATGGTAGATGCTATAAATAGAACCAGTGCATTTTGGAGAAAATTGTACTTTGCCTTTCTTCACATGGGCCTGGTAGGAGGAGAATCCCAGGTTTTATCTGGCTTGCTATGACCATATTCTTTTGTGGGAAACCTGGCTATTTACTTTTATCATAAATCCAAGTTGAAGTTGCACAATTTTTACAATTTTTCCTTTTAATTCTAATGTGCAGATAACAACACATGTATTAAACTTCTTCCAAAAGAAATCTTAAAGTCGGGCTAGTTGATTTTTATCTACAGCCTGTATCATTATATATAGGATACTTATGGCAGTATTTAAAACTATAACGAAGATGCAAATTTGAAAATAAAAATAATTTGACTAGGAAAATGAGGCAGTCAGGGTGGCAGATTAGAATGTACTCATGTGGGCCATATGAGTCTACACAATTGCAAAATCTAGGCTATAAAATGAGTGCTAAGCTAGCAGTATGTGGGATTTGTCATTATCAGTCCATGTTTTATATATATATATAATATTATAAATTACATATAAATTATATTCACTCCTCCAGATGAAGTTTCTTTATACCAAATTCTAATGGAAATTATTTATGTGATGATAACAGTGATGATACTTTATAATTACAAAGTGAGTACATTCAACTAGGTAGTTCTACTATTACTTTCCTGTCACTGATTCAAAATACCTGAAAACTACAATTAAAAGAGGAGTGGTTTGTTTTGGCTTGCAGTTTCAGTGGGTTCAGTCCATGGTTGGTAGGCTCAAGGCAGAAAGCCCACAGTAGAATGGTGCGACAGAAAAAAATCCATTTCCACATGGCAGCCAGGAAGTAGAGAGAGAAGGAAGGAGCTCAGCATGAGAATACACACTTCCAGGTCACAGCCCCACTAATCGAACCCTGGAGACCAGCCACCTTTCAATGTGAGACTTTTGGGCAACATTTTAGATCTAAATCATAACAGCACCAGTCTAAGGACTTTTCTCATTTAATGATTACAACAATCCTTTGAAGTAGGAACTATTTTATCCCCATTTTAAAAATCAGAAACAGAGTCCCAGAGCTAACAAACTGGATAAGGCAAGATATTCAAAGCATGGCCCAATTAGACAGTTCTTTAATGGTCTAGTTTATCTAGAGGTAATGATAGGTTATCTAAAGGAATGCATAAAAAGCACATTAAATTTTTAAAGTTAAAATGGGAACATGCATCTTAGCTATATTTGGAATCTACAAAAGTAGAAGCACAGTTGAATGGTAGTTACCGGGGGCTTGGGGAATGGCATGAGGATTGGGAAGATGTTTATCAAAGAATGTAAGATTTCAGTTGGGAGAAATAATTCAAGATGTCTATTGTACAACATGATGACTCTAATAAGTAACAATGTATTCTGTGTTTGATAATTGTTGGGAGAGTGGATTTTAAATGTTCTCACCACAAAAAATGACATGCAAGGTAATGGATATGTTAATTAGCTTGGTTTATTCATTCCATAATATATACATATGCCAAAATATCATGTTGTAAGTGAGAAATATAAATACGTATATATGTAGTTATATATAACGACATATGTATATAGTTAAAAACTGGATCATGCTATAAAGCATTTAAAAATCCTACTATTATTTAATCTTCTTTCCTAACTCATTATCTGATGACCAAAGGATTAGATGCTCATTTTAATGGCTTCCTTGTGTTACAATATATGGCCCTATTATAATTAATTCAATTATTTTTCCATACTGTGCATTTGATTTTTATCTAGTGTCTTACAATTTTAAACACTGCTAGAATAAATACTCTTGGAAAGATATTTGTATGTATTTTTTCTGATTGCTTTCTGAAGACAAATCTCTAGAAGGGAAATTGCATTATAAAAATTAATGGAGAAATTTTAAGGAATTAATGCCAAATTCTTCCCAAAAATCTAATCAAACTGATAAACTCAGAAGTAGATTATGAAAGTTCTTATTTTCCATCTCTTTAAGATGTACTGGATTTTATAATTCTTTTTTATTTTTGCCGATTCAGAAAAAAAAAATCTCGTTTGTCTTTACAAGGGAAATTAAAAACTTTTCATGTAAATTATTTGTAAGTACTATTTTGTGAATTCTGCTCTTTGTTTATTGTTATATTGTTGTTGTATTCTATGTTGTTACTTATTCATAAGAATTCTTTCTAGACAAACTAGAAAGAATAACTACCCAGCAGCTATTATGTATGTCTTCTTTTGTTTTGTTTTGAGACAGGGTCTCACTATATAACCCAGATTGGCCTCAAACTCATGATCTTCCTGCCTTAGCTTCACAACTACTGGGATTGTAGGTGTGTATTACCACACCTATAATGCAGGCAGGTTTTTTTTTTTTTTTATCATGTTACTTGCTTTTCCACTTTGCCTTTATTTTTCAATATGTAAAAAATTTATTTCATTTGAGTGTGAAATCCATCAGTCTTTTCTTTATGTATTCTGAGTTTTGTTTCATAATGAAGAAGTTCTTCCATAGGGGATAACCATAAAATCTCATTTCCTTCTTCTTATAATTTCATGTGAACTCACATAGAATAGAATAGAATAGAATAGAATAGAATAGAATAGAATAGAATAGAATAGAATAGAATAGAATGCCTCAATACTACAGATCGAAGACTAACGGAGAATCATTAAAGTTCATAGTAATCTTATATTATTAACAGAGTCCTTTCAATGTAAGAAACAGTACCTAGAACTACAGTACATTGCAAGTATTCTGAGAGTTCAAAGTTACTAAGAGAGTAGATTTTAAGTGTTCTAACCACAAAAAAATGTGAGCTAATGAATACATTAATTAGCTTGGTTCATTCATTCCACAATATACATGTCTGTCAAAACATCACGGTGTACACCACAATTGTCAAAAATTGGATCATGCTATAAACCATTTAAAACTACTATTATTAGTTGACATTATTTTCTGACTGGCTTCCCATGCAGTGGCCAAAGAAACAGCTTCTCATGTTAATGGCTGCCTCACGTTATACTGAGGTCTCTGTGGGCTTGGCCCATGGCACAGAAACTACAGACTAGCTATTCAGTGTGTTCCCACTGAACAATGACATAACCCTCCGGAGAGCCCCATGCTTATCTTATAAAATCCAAGCCAAGAATTTGTCAAAAGAAATCTGTCATTGAATGCACATAGAAAGGGAAGTTAGCAAATAATTCTTTATCTTGGAGTCAGAAAAACACAGAGGGACAGGTACTTAGTCTCTCAGTTTAGGTGGAATCACACCTACTTTTAAAAAAGATGTTAAAATGGAAACCACGTATATTATTAAATGTGATGACTTAATTGCGACAGTCAATTATTTTCTATGGATTTGATAGCATTTTCTTCTGATAACTTTCTAGAGAGAATTAAAGATTACGAACTGCGTAATGTATCAGTTAGATTTCTCTGATCTCTCTCTTAGAATAAGACTACAGACTAAGACTAAAGGCAAGACTAAGACTATAGATTATCAACGAAGGTTAATGACGTCATCCATATACCTTTGCTACTATTGGATCAATATTAGTTAAGTGGCTCTACTTGTAATCTTATTGGCTGATTATAATTTGATCCATGTTGTACCCACCCCTTGTGACTTTGCCCTGTAAAACTTTCTCAGAGCAGTGGACTCTCAGAAAGAGAGGGACAGAGAGAGGAGAAAATTTTCTCACACAATTACAGAGGCATGCAAGTCCAAACCCTGCAGAGCCAGGGTCCTAGAGTGAGTCTGAAGATGCAAGTTGCTAGAAGAAGCTGATGACTCAACCTGCAAGGAGGGAAGAGCTAATGATCCCGTTCCAAGGCCATAGGATGGGGGAATTCTTATTTCTTTCTTACTTAGGAAAGGGTCAGGCTTTTGTTCTAATCACAACTTCAACTGATTGGATGAGGTCCACCCACATTAGGGAGGGCAATCACAATCCACTTTAGTCAACCTGCCAATTGAAATGCTAATGCCATTCAAAACACACTCACAAAATCACTCAGGATATTTAACAAATACAGTATCTGGGTAACCCTTGAGCCAGTGAAGCTGACACATAATGTTAACTGACAGTATGTATAATTTTGAAGCACAGTTGTGTAGCCCAGATATCATCTATGCTGCTCCATCCTTTGAGATTCCAAATAAAATTCACTCAAATTCCATTCTGTGTGAAGTGGATGCCTGACCCCCTCCCCCTTTCCAGGAATTCTGGGTGTGTGAGAGACTGACTTATGTTCTTCCCAGTCTGACTTCAGTCTCTGGCTTGAATTATCTTTTTAAGGAATATCTCAAAGTCCTGTGTGTATTGTGTCATTGCATCACACTGTGTCAGCCAAGGTACAGTGCAGCTTCTTTGCTTTGTTTCCACATACGATAAAATCAACATATGTATTATAGACAGCTAAGTTAGGTAGAAATATGATAGGCAGTCAGACAGGGCTTGGCCCTTGAGGGAGTCAGTGCAGAAGATGAGAACACCTCAAAAATTTTCCGGAGGTGCATCTGATGAAGAGTAAAATTATAATGGCCAGATTTATATACTTCCCTAAGGAAGCTTGAGATTATTGGTACCACTCTTTTGAGATTTCCCATATAAATAAACCATTATCTCATTAGGGGCGAGCCATCCTCTCCCACCTGCTAAGACTAAGATGACTACATCCAAGACTAAGGCTATTAAAACTAAAGATAAGACTAAGACTATAGATTATCAGCCAAGGTTAATGACATCACCCATATACCCTTGCTACTACTAGATCAATATTAGCTAAGAGGCAACAATTATAATCTTATTAGTTGATTATAATTTGGCCCATGGTGTACCCACCCCTCATGACTTTGCTCTATAAAACTTTCTCAGAGCAGTGGACTCCATGGCAACCCACTTGGGACTCCTCCTGTCTCTTAGAAGAGTTCCCTGCTCCCCATTCCTATACCTCATTTTCCTACAGTTAACCCCTGCTCTTCCTTAGAATTTTTCTACAGTTAACCCCTGCTCTTCCTTAGAATTTACTGTTCGACTTTGGGAAACACAAACTCAGCATATCTGACATCTAGCAGGTTGTGAGTTACATATTTTTCCCCTGTATCATATCCATGAACATAAATATGCACACATATACCAATATATCATCCAAAATATATATGGTAGATTTTACCAAGAGCTCTCAGGGTAATTTCCTCTACTACACGTACAAACATTCATTTTAAACATCTCTGATCTTAAATACTTTGGCCATTTTGGCCCATTCAGCCTCTAAAAGTAGAGTGACTACACTCTAGGAGTTTGATTATAATTAATTAGGGTCAAAAGCATAATATTAGCATGAGGGTTTATGTTTATTTTTCATGTGTAAAATAAGTATAAAATTAAGCTTTGCCGATATCAGATCGATAGTATTATATTTCCAAAATTTTATAAGAAAGGTACCCATATTTGAAGTATACATTCAAAAAATATTTTACTGATTGCCGTGCAGAATCAGAGACACATTTGGAAATTGCTGCTTTCACTACATTCTAATTTTATAACCTTTTCATTCAAGCTTTTCTTTCTCCTCTCTTCCATACTTGTTTCCATCCTCTGCTAAGCAAAAAGAATAATAGTAAAAGTAAGTTACAAATCTCATAAATTCTCATGTATCATAGTGGAACTTGCTCAGCACTTACCCCAGCTCTACTCTAGGTTTTCTTTTGCTGAGTTCTTTGTCTCCGCCTCTGTGTATTTCTTGGTCTCCATCTCTGTCTCCCTGTCTGTCTCTGTCTCTGCCTCCTCTGCCTCTCTCTCTCACATGCACAGACACACACACTTTTAGACATGGGAATGATGTGCCAATGGCGTAAGAGCCTTTTCCTGCTATGATCACTGAGAAATGCTAATATCAGTGGGTCCTTCACTTACAAATTCAATTCATTCCCAGGGCTGGCTGTAACTCACATTGTCAATTGAAGGCTCAGGCTGCTCGACACAGCCTGCAAAGTCTCTCTCTCCTGTCTGCTGGTAGATCTCAGCGTCCTTAGAGAGACACTGGCTTGGGATTTCTCAATTAACCCCACACAGGAAAGGACGTTGTAATGTTCCTTCCAGAACTCTTTAAGGTTAAAATCTCTATCTGAGACCTCTGGAAGCACAAGAGGCTGGCATTCAGGTGATAACTCAAGATTCTGGTCCCAAGTTAAAACCAAAATTCCAGTCATAACTCAGGCTATTTGTTTGTCAGGCTGTTCATACCTTGAGGGTGCACTTGTATTTCTAATAGTGTTGAAAGGCGAGGAGATAAGGAACGGTTGAGGCCCCTTAAGCAGAGAAAACTGCCTGCTGGGATGTGGAGGAAGTGCCCCAGGCATATCAGCAGCAAAGAGACTGTAAAACAGAGATAGTTCCTAAGTTAACAGTTGTAGCAGTTGTTGTTGGCTCCTTTCCTGAACGTATTTGACCATGCAAACTTTTTCTCAAAGACCATCAATGACATAAGACACTTACTTTTGAAGACCTAGTTTAAGAAATGCTGCATTATAGCAAATCAAAGCAATGTCCATCAAAATATCAATGGGATTCCTCATAGAGCCAGAAAGAGTAATCCTGAAATTTATAGGAAACCACACAAAAAATGCCAAAACAATTTTGAGCAAAAGGTACAAAGAAGGAGTTAGTGCATTACCTGACTTTAAAATACATTAGAAAGCAGTGGTAATGAAAACAGCTACCTTGCTGATTTGATTGTTATTTCTAAGAGGTTTTTGGTGGTCTTTGGGTCTTCTTATTTTTATTTTAAAGAGAAGAAAATAAAAATAACAATAAAAGAAAGTTTCAAAACAGGTTAGTAGGAGAGTTACAATAATTAATACATTGTGTATTGTTGTCTTTGTGGTGGTAGTTATTCAGAGTATAAGATATAGACACGATATCTTGTCCAAACAATATTAGCACAAACCCTTCTTTTCAATGAACTAAGAGAAGCTAGCTGTATAACTGTCTCAATTATCTTATGCATAACTATATTCTTTTCTTTTTCCCTTCCTTCCTTTCCCCTTTTCCCCCAATTACCACTTGTCAATTTGTAGATCTCTTTGGATAATATGGGCATTTTGACTATTGAATCTTCCAATCCATTAACACCTTCATGTGATTCCATTTCTTTTTGTCTGCTTCAAATTCTATCCCTATGTTTTAGTTTTCATTGTAGAGATCTTCAACCTCTTTCGTTAAATTTATTCCTACATTTTGGGGAGAGTTTTGCTTGTTTATTTGCTATTGTAAATGGTAATACTTTCTTGATTTTTATTTCAGATAATTCATTACTGGTGTATAACAACATTACTGAGTTTTGCATGTTGATTTTGTATTGTGCAACTTTCATAAGTACAAATATTAGTTGTAATTTTTTCTGGTGGCACCTTTGGAGTTTTTAATGTATAAGATCATGTCAACTTCAAATAGTCCCAAAGTGACATTTCCTTTTAAAATTTGGATACTTTTTTTATTTGTTTGTTTTGCTTCATTACTTTGGCCAAGATTTCAAGTTCTATATTGGATGCAGATAAAAATAATTACAGATGTCAGGGGAAAAACTTTCAGTTTGTTGTCATTTAGTATGGATATTAATTTATTACATTAGAGTATATTCCTTGCCAACCTAATTTGTTCAGAATTTTTAATCATGAAGTAACATTGAAATTTTTCAAATCTCTTTTCTGCATCTATTGAGATGATTTATGATTTATTTCACTTATGTGGTTTTTGTCATTCATTCTGTTGATGTATTTTGTCATTATTTTTTATTTGAATAACCATCCTTTCATTTTGGGAATAAATTCTACTTTATCATGGTCAGAAAAACAAAAACAAAAAGAAAAAAACCACACACACAAAGGAAACCCAAATTAAAGCTATTACAGTGTATATGAAGCTCAGTGCTTGAGCTTAAATGCATATATATTAAAAGTAACTCTCTTTTCTTTCAAGGTATAGATAATTAGTTGCCCACAAAAGATTAATATCTTTTTTTCTTTACTGTAAGTTTAAAGGAAAACAGATGTCTATTCCAATATACAAAATTTTGATTATTTTACTTTCCTTATGGAAGTTAATATTACCAAATCTCCAAATATGCTAATCATATGAATGTGCTGTGTTCAAATGTAATAATATTAACTATATATTACACATGTATTTAATACATTTCACACTAAATTTTAAGGACACTGAGTACCTGATACATATCCAGAGGAAGGGGAAAAGGATGGTTCTCAAATGTTCATGTTTGTAGAACATATGACAGGTTTGGTGATATTGGGAAAAGAAAAATTTTAGTAAATCCATGCTCACTATCTTTGAACATTTGTTTATTTATTTATATTTTATTTTATGAAAAGAAGGTAAAGCAAAATTTAATAACAAAATTAGAATAACAATATTTAGCACATTGCATGTTGTTATTTTCAAAGTAGTTATTCAGGGTACAAGATATGTGCATTAAGATTTGCTCCAATCAATATTCCCACAAACTTTCCCTTTCAATGAACTAAGAGA
>NW_004955418.1:3405893-3435137 GCF_000276665.1 Chinchilla lanigera
TTTTTTTCCAGTACCAAGCTGATTGTATCACAGTAGCTTTGTAGTATAATTTTAAGTCAGGGATTGTGTTGCTTCCTGCTTTCCTTTGTTGCCCAGAGTTGTTTTTGCTATTCTAGGTCTCTTTTGTTTTCAGGAGTGAATTTTAGGAGTGTTTTCTCTAGTTCTGCGAGGTATGCTAATGTTATTTTGATTAAGACTGCATTAAATCTGTATAACAGTTTTGGGAGTATGGCCATTTTCACTATGTTGGTTTTCTCTATCCACGAGCAAGGAATATCTTTCCATTTTCTGATATCCTCTTTGATCTCTTTTTTTAAAGTACTGTAATTTTCAACATATACATCTTTTACTTCTTTTGTTAGATTGATTCCAAGGTATTTAAATTTTGGGGTGCTATTGTAAAGCATGTGGTTTCCCTAATTTCTCTCTCAATGAATTTTTTGTTTTTGTATGGGAATGCTGTTGATTTTTAAGTGTTGACTTTGTGTCCAACCACACTACTGAATTTGGTTATTAAATCTACAAGTCTTGTGGTGAAGTTTTTGGGGTCTTCTATATACAGTATCATGTTAACTGCAAATAAAGATAATTTAACTTCTTCTTTTCCTATTTTTATTCCTTTCTCTTGTCTAATTGCTCTGGCTAATGTTTCCAGAACTATACTAAATAGGAATGATGATAGTGGATATCCTTGTCTTGTTACTGATTTTAGAGTGAAAGTTTCAGTTTTTGACCAATAAGTATGTTAGTTGTTGGTTTGGCATAGATGTCTTATTAGATTGAGATAAAGACCATTTATTCCAATTTTCTGCAGGTTTTTTACAGTGAATCAATGTTGGACTTTGTCAAATGCTTTTTCTGCATCTATTGAGATGATCATATGCTTTTTGTCTTTGGCTCTGTTAATATGGTGTATTATATTCATTGATTTGCATATATTGAAACATCCCTGCACCCCTGGGATGTGTCCTACTTAATCATAGTGTATAATTTTCTTGATGATTTGTTGCATTCTGTTTACCAGTATCTTATTGATCCTGGGATTTTTGCATCTACATTAATTATGGAGCTTGTCCTGTAGTTTTCTTTTTTTGGCTGGACCTTTCTCTGGTTTTGGTATCAGGGTAATATTTGCCTCCAGGAATGAGTTAGGGAGAATTATTTCTCTTTCAATTTCATTAAAGAACTTCAGCTTTAGTAGTTTTAGATCTTCTCTAAATTTCTTTTAGAATTCAGTAGTGAATCCATCAGGGCCTGAACTTTTCTTTGTTGGTAAGTTTTTGTTTACGTTTTCAGTTTCATTGACTGATATCAGATTATATTCATATCATCTTGATTCAGTTTTGGTAATTCATATGTGTCTAGAATTCTGTCCATTTCTTCTGTGTTTTCCATTTTATTAGAGTACAGTTGCTTAAAATAGGCATTGATGATCTTCTGGATTTCCACAAGTATCTTTGAATATTTAAAGCAGTCTTCTTGAGTCCTTCCAAGTACTGTATCTCTGTGCTTATTAATCCATATGTCTTAGTTACTATTCTCATTACTGAGACAACGTACTTGATATTCAAAGTTAAAGAAGGAAAGGTTTATTTGGCTCACAGCTTGTAGAGGTTTCAGTTCATAGTTGGCTGGGTCCAAGGTAGGGTGGCATGGGAGAGGAGTATTACAGAGGAGAAACAGTTTATGGTGGGCAGAAGGCAGAAAGTCACCAAGCATTAAGCTACCAGCAACAAGAGACAGTCTTTCTATCCCTCATATCTTATCTAGCCTACTCACCATTTGGGCAGATAGCACTCAACCCCAGGGTGGGGCACCCAGCATCATACACTCCAGATCTAGCCACCTGTGAAAAGCCCCACCTATGACTGAGTGAAGCTTTAGAGGGGACATCCAGATACAAGCCATCACACCATGCTTCTTAATAATGTAGAAATCATAACAGCTTTTTTTGTGGTTCTAAGAATCCATACTAAAGGAAGAAATGAAATATGCACACTAGAGATGGGTTACTGATTCAAACACATCTTTTTTTCCACAGGCAAGATAGGATACATATTCTAACCACAGTTACTATATGTCTCTAGTGGCTTTCTATGGAATATATTCAAGGACTGTAACTCCAGGCTTAATATTGGTATCTCTTGAACCCTAGGTACATGCAGTATAAGACTCCCCTTATCTGGAACAAGTTTCTTCCTTCCCAGGAATGTCCTTCCTGGTTTTCTTAAAAGTAATTTCATTTCAATATAGTTTTATCGTGTTTATCTATACAAATAAGTGGAATGAGTGATGACTAAGAACCTTGAAAATACGTTTTAAATTAAATTCCACCATTTAGTATGTATTGTGCTAATATTTCTCAAAATAAGCCCTAAAGTGTTCACAGTTAATTTGCAGCAAAATAAGATTTGGAAATGTTTTACATTCTGTGCATTCTTGGAGAGTCAAAATGCAGGTTAATATATTAAAGACCTTGAGAAACCTACAGGAAGGAAACTTATTTAAATTTATCTAAACTAATTATTTCCTAACTTATTTTCCTGTGTCAGCCTTTTTCTTAAAAACTATCAAATGTGAAATATACCATGCAATGCTAGACATAGTTTGATAAATGCTGTATAACAAATTAAAGCCAGTGTAACATACCTGTGGACAAATACCTGATTTTAAATGGGTGTTTCATAAATGTAACTCTCTTTGCCAAGCAAAGATAACTAGCTGTCCACCAAAGGTTTATGCATCTTTACTGTAGTTTTACAGGAAAATAGCTGCTCAGCTAAGATTATATTCTAAGCTTCCCATGCATTTATGTGAGCCAGTGTACAGGGTCCTAGACAATATAATACGGACAAAAATTAAATGTACTCTTTATAAACTAGCCTTGAGTAAAACTAGTCTGACACCATTTTCTTACTTCCCCCAGCCCATTGGGTTGGCTATATTGTGTGGATGAGGACAACCAAAAAAAAGTACCATATTAAAGACAGCAAAATTTCTATCAGTTTGAATTCTTAGAACCCAGTAAGTGTCTTCTCTTTCTGAACACCTTCCCCATGTCATATACATATCAAATACACTTTACATGGGAAATAAAAAAAGTGCTTTATCCTAAATTTATGTGTGTCCTACACGTTTCTGAGGTTGTATTGAAAGGTTTTCTCCTTAGTAATAGATATACAAGGCCACAAATACTTGATAAATTCAGAGTCATTTATTGTTCAAAATGCATATATTGATCACACACAACATATAAGGTTTAGGACTAAAAAGACAAGAAAGGTAAAGCCTTGCTTCCCTATTTCCTCCCTTCTGGGAATCAAACTCAGGACCTTGTGCTTGCCAGACAGGAACTTCTCCCACTGAGCTATAACCCCAGATCTCCCTTCCTTCTTTATTTTCTTCCTTTTCTTTGTTTCTTTCTTTTTATTTTTTTTAGATGGGGTCTCACTATGTTGCCCATGCTGGCCCCAGATTCCTAGACTCTGGTAATCATTCCTTCTCAGTTTCTGTGATAGCTGGGACTTCAAGTACACACCTCCATGCTCCATCCACACAATAATTTCAATAGATCTTTATATGCCTGACAAAATTCAACACCCTTTTAAATGAGGAATATTCAAACTGAGGATAGTAGGAGAAAATGGCTAAAAGGCATGTATAAAAAAACAACAAAACTACACTAAACTTCACGATTAAATGTTCTAAGACTAATTATTTCCTCCTCAGGGTCAGAAACAATGCAAGGTTGCTCACTTTCATCATTTCTATAAGTTATAGTGCTAGGTATCCTATCCAAAGAAGTAAACCAGAAAGAGAAATATCACATTCATAAGGATTAGAATGGTTGATTTACAACTATCACTACTTAAAGATTTCATTGTTATAGAAAATCTTAGTAAATCTAAAAATGGCTAGAACTAGAATTAGGAAATTAATTCATCAAGGTGCCAAGATACAAGGTTACTATACAAAAAGTAGATGATATTTTTAAGGACTAATAGCCAACAATTGGAAAATCTAAATTATAAAAAAATCTATATGTAGCAGCATCCCAAAATATAAAGTTGGAATTTAACAAAAGGGTCTAAGAACACTACACTGAAAAACTAGAAAGCATCACTGAGAAAAATAAAAGACCTTTAAACAAAGGAAAAGGTTTTTCATGTTCATGGATTGAGAGATTCACTTTGCAGTTCTATGCAACAATTATAAGCCATAAATTAGAAGCAATGGTATACTAGATTTCCTCAACATGAAAACACTTTTTCTCTTCAAAATGAAAAGGAAAACATTAGGAAAATATATTTGCAACATACATATTAGATGAAAGACTTATGTCTACATATCTAAGAAATATTAAAAATTCAAAAGTAAGAAAATGAAACACCTAGAAGGGCAATGATCAAAATGTTTGAACAGACACTTACAAAAGCAGATAAGCATATGAAACGATTCTTGAGATCATGTCATCAATGAAATGTAAATACAGTGTAATGCTAACATACATCCATTAAAATGGCTAAAGTTTTAAAAAATCTGATGATACTGAGTATGAATGAGAATATAGAGCAATGGGGGACTGGAAATTTAGCTCAGTGGCAAAGTGCCTGCCTGTCAAGCGCAAGGTCGTGAATTTGATTCCTGGTACCAGAAAAACAAACAAACAAAAACAATACAGAGTGATGGGAGCTGTCCACTACAAGTGTTGTTTTCTTAGAGTTAAACTTATGTCTATCATTTCTATTACCTAGTATTTTCCCAAAAGAAACATAGCATATGTCAACATAAAGACTTACACACAAATGTGATAGTGTATATTTTCAGTATAGCCAAACTGAATGCAAACCTAACATCTGTTAATAGATAAATGAATAAAGAAGTTGTGTTTTACACACACAATAGAATAATACTTAGCAATAAAGAGGAAAGAACTACTTGTATGTCTTACAAAATGGATGAGTCTCAAGTTGTGCTGAGTGAGAAAAAGCATGGAGAATGGAACACACACTCTAATTAAATGGTTTCATTTAAATAAAAATTTTTAAAATGTAAAATAATCCTGAGTGACAGAAGATCTGTGCTTGCCTATGGATAGAGATGAAAGCTTGTCATAGGGTCAGAGAAAACTTCTAAGATAACAAAAATATTTGTTATCTTGATCCTGGTGACTATGTACATGTGTCAAATATGATAAATTTGTATAGTTTATGTACACTTTAATGTGTTTCAATTATACCATGATTGAGTTGAAAAAGTTAACTGTGAAAACTTTTGGCTTGGCAACTTTCCACTTTTATTCTATTTTGAATTTCAAAAATTAGTTTTTTAGTTTCTGTGAAAGATGTGTTGGAATTTGCACACTGAGACAATTCTTGGGCATGATTATTTTCACCCTTGGCAGACATCTTTACTAACTCTTTATTTGGTTGCATCCACCCATAAAATAAAATTAGGGATAGCAATGACACTTGAATTGAATACCAGAGCCAAAACTATCTCCTAGTGTGTACTTCCCCTCATATATAAGCTATATGAGGTAATCGTGAAAAGACTTGACCTTTTGTGGAAATTAAAACTTCAAATTACAGAAAAATGAAGGAAGAATTCACACAGGGCATCTGAGTTGTCTCAGGAAGTTAGTATATTTTCTATGCTCTATGTCTTTTGGGAGGAGTTGGCATGGAGACTTTTAAGTGGAGATACTGCTCTGTGGTTGGGTAAGTCTACTGAAGCTTAGATTGTCATTAGTTTTCTTTGTTGTGCAGAAGCTTCTTATTACTATAGCCTCATCCATCTAGTTTTGCTTTTGTTGCCTGTGCTTTTGCAATCTTATAAAGAAATCATTTCTCTACCAATGTCATAAAGTATTTATACCTATATGTTCTTTTAGTTGTTTCATAGTTGCAGGTATTGTGTTTAGGTCTTAGATCCATTTTGAACTGATTATTGTATCAGGTGAAACTCACCTAGAATTTGAAGATGGTTTCCTGATGATATTGGGGAACAGTGAGGTCTCCTTATCATGAATTTCCCCAGAGATGGAATAAAAGCCAATAAAAAAAACTACAAATTTCTTTGTCATCCTAACCCCACATACTTGGGTTTTCCACTTATCATGTATTTCATGAGAAATTTGTTTGTTCTATTTTATTCATCAAAATTTTACTTTTAGAATTAATTTAGAACTATCAATGCTCAGAGAA
The DNA here is from genome assembly GCF_000276665.1 of Chinchilla lanigera. Lineage (NCBI taxonomy): Eukaryota > Metazoa > Chordata > Mammalia > Rodentia > Chinchillidae > Chinchilla > Chinchilla lanigera. Next base: position 3,412,100 of record NW_004955418.1, read on the forward strand.
TCTACTTTTAGCTCTTTTTTACAGAGCAGTCAAACATTTCACATAGTTATGCATAAATACAATGAATACCAAAAATATAAAAGTCTAATTTGAAATAAAGATTCTCTAAGTTACAAATATTTTCCAGCGTTGGCAGAATATATGACCACATCATTAAGGTTTGCCATTGATATTCCAAGATATGCAGAGATAAGTCAATGTCTTTTAGCTAACGAATTGATTGAGGTTGAAACATTTTGAATGAGTTCAATTATATGGAAAGTCTATCAGTCACGCTGATGAACTGGCAATTCCGAATACTATAGAATTTTCTATCTTCCCCACACAGAGATTCCAGAAACCTTAGCCATGGAAGTAAGAATTCAGAATTTAGTGACATGGTAGCACGTTAGAGTAAACATCTGGAGGACTAAAATAATTACAGCTTCATTCATTAAGCTATCACTCAGTGTTAGGTCCTATGCTGAGCACATTATTAATAATAATAGCTAACGTTTATAGAATGTTTATGATGTATTAGACACTTTGCCGAACACTTCATATGCATTTACAATGTTAATCCTTACAGTTATAAATATGTATTACCTCATTTTACAAATGTAGAAACCCAGGCAAAAGCCACAGTGAATTTTCAGTTACATCCTTAATAAATTTTTTAGTGTGTTAAGGCAGTAATTTTCTCCTTGATGTTTACCCTTATATTTCTGAACAATGAACTAACTCCACTCCTGTTCCCCTCCAGCCTTAATAGCGTATGTGTTTCAGGTGATAGAACTCTTGAAGTGCAAAGAATAGTGACTGGGTTCTAACAAGTGCCTTGAGAACAGACACAATCTGGTTCGAAGAGAATTAGTCCAAAATTCCCCACCAAGTTCCTTTTCATTTTTCTGGGGACTTGGGGAGTTAAGACTAGTATTTGTCTTTTGCAGAATAACAAATTATCTTAAAATTTAGAGCCTTGGAACAAGAATAATTGTTTCCCATTTCCTATGGTTTCTGTGAGTCAAGAATTCAGTGAGGAGATTACTTTCTTGTGTAGCATAATCTGTGGTCTCCAGCTGGAAAACTCAGTGGCTGGAAACTAGACTCATTAGAAGGCTGACTTGCTCACCTTTGCAGTGGTTAGTAAAGGCTAGTTTCTTACCTGAGCCTGTTGGTTAGAACACACACACACACACACACACACACACACACACAGCTGCTCCATTTCTCCTGGGCTTTCCCATGTAATGATGGCATTGTTCCAAGTGTGGGCATCCTGAAGGAAGCAGGAGTCTGGTGGGAATCACACTGCCTTTTTAAACTTAGCCTCAGAAGTCAAGTGGCGTCACTTCCACCCTATCCTATTGGTTGAAGCACTTACAATCTGCCTGGTTCAAAATAAGAAGCATAGATTCTATTTCTTGGTGGAAATGTGGCAACATCCCACTGTAAAAAGACCATGTGGGATGATGATACACATTGGTGTGAACTGCTTTGCAATGTGAACTTTGATGAAAGAAGCGGCTGTGAGATATTTTAAATTTTTTCAAGTCACTGATGACTCTTAGCTCTTACTTTTTCTAGTTTAGTTCCATTGAGTTGTTTGACTGTTCCACCTATTATCTCCATATTTTTCACCATACAAAATGAGATTTGAATTCTAGTGTACTTTATGATTTACCACACAAAGAATCACTACCACCCACACTGAATAAACACTTGCAAATAAAAACCCTTATTTAATAGAGTTCCCAGATAATCTCATGCATTTGTAGGCAACTGATTCTCAATAAGGCACCAAAAAATGCACATTAGAGAAAAAATAGCCTCTCTTCAATAAATGGTGCTGGAAAAATTGGATAATCACATGCCAAAGATTGAAACTTGTCTCACATGATACAATAACCAGTTCAAAATGGATCTAAGACCTAAACACAATACCTACACCTATGAAGCAACTAGAAGAACACATAGGAGTAAATCCTTCATGACACTGGTAGAGAAATGATTTCTTTATAAGACTGCAAAAGCACAGGCAACAAAAGCAAAACTAGATGGATGAGGCTATAGTAATAAGAAGCTTCTGCACAACAAAGAAAACAGATGACAATCTAAAGAATGGAAAAATATTTTTGAAAACTATTCATCTGAAATAGAATTAACACCTAGAATATAGGAGAAACTAAAGCTCAGTAACAAAAGTTAATCCAATTGAAATGAGCAAATGACGTGGACATATATTTCTCAAAAGAAAACTTAAAATGGTCAAAAAATTATTAAAAATGTTCAACTTCATTAGTCATCAGGGAAATGCAAATCAAAACCACAATGAGACATCATTCACCCAGTCAGAATGGCTATTACCACAATGATCACAATAATCATGTCACCTCAGTTGAATGTAAGAAAAATGAAACTCCTATACACTGTTAACTGGAATTTAAATTAGTAAAGCCATTATGGAGAACAGTATAGATGTTTCTTCAAAATCTAAAAATAGATCTATTTTACCAGCCCTTCCCACTTCTGGGAATATTTCTAAAGGAAATGATTATTAGCTTATCGAAGAGATACCTGCATTTCCAGGTTTATTGCTTTGCTATTCACACTAGTGAAGATACAGAAGCAACCCGGACGCCCATCAATAGATAAAAACTGTATTCGTCACCTTTTTCTTCCTGGGACAAAATACCTGACATTCACAGTTTAAAGGAGGAGAAGTTAATGTAGCTCACGGTTTCAGATGTCTCAGTCCATGGTTGGCTGGCTCCGAGGGAGAAATGCCACTGTGCAAGAGCTCATGGATGAAGGGCGTTCAGTCTAAGGCAGTCTGGAAGCAGAAGGAGAACAAGAGAGTGACAGATATACCCTCCAAAAGCACCCTTTCAGTGACCCGCCTTCTCCAACTGAGCAGCGCTTCCTAATAGCCTGCTCAGCTATAACCTCACCAATGGATCAATCCACTGATAAGTATTAGCACCCCCACAACTCAATCTCTTCCAAAAGCCTCACCTCTGGACACTTGAGATTTCAGGGGGACATTCTAGACCTAAATCATAACACATGCATAAAGAAAACTTGGTGTGTATATACAATGGAATATTATTCAGCCATAAAAATGGCAGCCAGAGCTTGTGAATGTAGTTCAGAGGCAGTTTACATGTATGCTATGGGCAAGGCCCTGGATTTAATCCCCAACATAAATAAACCAACAAACAAATAAATGGACCTATCATTTGCAGCAAAATGAATGGAACTAGAGGATATCACATTAAACAAAATAAGCCAGACACGAAAAGGCAAATATTGTTTGCTTCTCTCTTGTGTAGATACTAAAAAGTCAGTCTGCATATAGAATAGTGCCAGCTATGGGCTGAGAAAAGTAGGAAGAAGGAGGATAGAGAAAAACTGAATAGTAGGTGGAAATACAGTTGAATAGAAGTAATATGTTTTAGTGTGCCAAGCATGGTTGGGTAACTATTGTTCACAAAACCCTAGTATATGTTTTGTAAATAACTAGAAGAGAGGAGCTCTGAAGCTCTGAACAAAAAATAATGTTGAGATAGAAATGTTAATTACCCTGATTTGTCCAGTAATCATTGCAAACTTGTATTGAAATATCACACCTCATAAATATGGAACTACTGTAGGTCAATCAAAACTTTTTAAAATGTCTAAGAAGATGAAAATTCTAGCTTCCCCAATTTGATCATTACATGTTGCATACATGTACCATGTTGTCACACTGTACCCTACAAATACAAATAATAAAAATATCATAGAAGAAACACTCATCAAAGTCTTTCTGTGTAGCAGGCTTGGCTTTTTACAGTAGTGGACAGGATTTATATTGCAGCAAAAAAAAATCTTGAAATAGAATATTGGAAACCCTTCCTTTGAAAAGCTCTATGAACTCATTCCTATGTTTCAGGACTTTTCTCGCTGTTTCCTTCTATTTTCTTATCTGTGTCTTCTCCCACAGAAGCAAAAACCTTAAGTAACTTCTATATTGCTGTGAAAGTAGTTCCCTTAAGTTCTGCCAACTCTCCATACACACACTCAGTGCACAGATTCCCTTTGTACACCCAAAGACTCAGGGATGTAGTCTGCTGAACTACAAGCTATCTCTCCCTGGGCCTCTGCCTTTCTTCCCATCCATCTCATGATGAAAATGGAAAGAGAAGGGGTGAGATTTATCCCTCCAGTTGTATGAATAACACGCTTATCTCCCCCGTGGAAAGGCAGAAGCTGCTACACTCAGTTGTGGTTTTACATAACAACCCCTCCTCCTTCTGTGCGCATTGCAGTAGTATGCGTTGGATTGCAGCCAGGACTATCCATTAGGTTTTCCATCTCTGATTTCCAAAACATTCAGAGAAAGGCTCAACCTCAAGTGTTGTGAATATTGCTTAAGAGGAGCTTTGAAGGCAAATATGACCATATAATAGAGCTCTGAATTTCCCACTTACGTCTAAAGCAAGTTGGTAAGACATGCGTCTGTCCTCTCATTTATATAATTCTGGCTTGATGAGGGTTTTTTCCAAAGCTCATTTTTAAATTCTATAAACCCAAGAGAGCACTTTATACAAACACCTAAGTATGAACAAAATAGTCTTTGAAATAGTCCATAAATAATCACACTCTGGAAAAATAATGCTTCTACTGTGGTAGCCACAGGACAAATCCCAGCTATTTTCTCCACAGCCAAATCCTGCCTTCCACCACATCCACCTTTTTAGCTAAGTCCATCTGAACCCTCTTCTCCAATTTCCCACAGATCTGCTGTGCAGGTGTGATAGTTCATATCTCCTTACAGTTGAATGGGTTGTGTACACACATGACTCAAGCCAAACCAATGAGATTGCCTTCCTAAGACAATGGGATGAAACCAAAAAACAGCAGTTAAACAGTGTGAGCAAAGCACAGCAAACCTCTCTGCACAGGCAGAAGCACAGAGTAGATTCAGCGAGATTACATAGAAACAGACTGGCTTCTGAGGGCTGGAGAAAAACACAGCTCATGAAAGCCACCTAAGTCTTGCTACGGGGCCCTTAGGAGATCGACATATTCCTTCTGCCCCTGTGCTTGATGAGCTTCTCCAAACACCGGAACAGTAAACTAACCTTACTGTTTCAGGTAATTTGCAACCAACTGAACAGAAGTTATTCTGCACATGACACGAGAAGGAAAATTTGTTGCAATCAGTGAATGTATTTACTATTTTATGGGTAAATATGTTGTAAGTGTTGGAGAGTTTAGGGAAGTATGATTGATGTTCCTCTGGGATCTTTATCACATACGATATCTAGGTTCTTTAAAAGAATAAAATCCATTAGTAGTGAATGAAATGTCACTGTGAACTTCAATCCTAGGTATACAAGGGACTTCTTTTAAGAGACTGGGTCTCACTGTGTTACCCAGATTGGCTTTAAACTATTGAGCTCAGGTGATCTGCCTCAGCTTTTTGAGTAGCTGGGACTACAAGTGCACACCACTGCCCCTAGCTCAAAGAGCTTCCTTAAGCATTCATATCTTCTTAAGGTATCTCTGAAGATATTTTGCGTGTATTAACCTCTGATGAGCGAACTTCATTTGAGAAGACTTCATAACAGGGCTTTGCAAGGTACTTAAAAATATACTTGTCGGTTTTCTTGAGAAATCTCTATCTAGGGTTTGACAACCAACCAAACAAAAAAGTCACAAGCAAACAAAAATAAACCTGTAAAACATTTCAGAGAAATTTATATCCATTTCAACAAATAGAGTCAAACACATTAACAAATTAAAAAGTGTAACAGATTAGGGGAAAAACCTAAATCATATCAGTAAATAGCAAGTATGACTCTGTGTAAAGCTGTATGTGAAATTCCTTGTGTAAAGAATTCATATGACCAATTGACAATGTGCAGAAAGGACATAGTTCAGAGGAAAGGAAGTATGCTTGACATTTATGGACCACTGACAAATTACTTAAATCCACTGAGCCTTTGTTTTCTCACTTGTAACATGAGGGAGCAGCATTATCTGCTTCAGAGGGGTGTTGTGAGGATTTAGTAAGAGAATGCTGGTAAAGCATAGGCGTGTTCCATAAATCTCAGACTACCTGTCATAGTTGCTCTTATTTTTATTATTACAAACGTATCTAGAAATACCAGTGCAATTTTCGTGGTATATGAAGTACCTGGTGTGCTAGCTAGAGACTAGCAAACAACCTCCCTCTGCTCAGTAAGACCACTCCTGTTTCTGGAATGTTTGTGTGTGTGCATTCCGTTGGTTTCTACAAAATCCTATGGTTTCTGCTATCAGCATTCAATTTCTTTGGCTTTCTTTAGTTTGTTTTTTTTTTAATGGCACAAAAGATAAGCTGTTTTGACCCTTTATTGATTAATCTTTCAAATTACCAGAAAAACCATCAGAGTCCTGGACCTACCCTGCTCTATTTATCTTAATCATCAATCTTTTTCATGTGAACCATCACACAAGCAATCAGATTAAAGCTAGACATGGTGAGGAAAAGTGACCCAACCTGCTGTAGAATGTTATTGGAAACTTGCCATAGTTTAACTCTGCTCATGACAAATATTCTCTTTTTGCTCCAGACCTGTAATTTCTGTTACTTTCCCAGTCTTAAATCATGCACCTTGCTCCCAAAAACTTGGCCTTTTCTTTCTTATCACTTCAATTTGTATAAACTGTACTTTGGTCTTGAAAAATGAGCTCAAAACATACTCATTGCTGAATGCCACAAGCACACATATCAGATTAATGTACAACCGCACTGAAGCACAATTTTATTTATTCCAAAGCTTCTACTCTCTTTTATGCTCCCACTATCCCTTTTAAAGGAACACAGATGTGTGCGTACATGTATGTATATACAATTCAAATCATACAATAGGTCCTACAGTGAAAAGTGAGCTATGCAATTTTCTCTCCAGAGGCAACTGCCATTATTTTCTTGTGATAAACAATATATAAAAAACACACCTTAATTGTAGTATATTTACTTAACTAGGGTTCCTTGCAATAATTGCTCTAAACCCTAAGATATCCATTGTATGCAATAATTAACTTTTCTTTAGTCATCAAGAATGGCACTAATTATGTGTTCCATGGGAGAATTGAGGAAACAGTCCCAAATAATTTTCTGTATGCTGCTGTGGTTGAAAGGTGAAGCTCTAGTTGAGCTTTTACTTAATCGCTCAGCATACACATACATATCTCTGTAATTTTATACATACATACACATACATATCTCTGTAATCCTGTGTCTTAGTTACTTTTCTCATTGCTGAGACAAAACACCTGATGCCCAAAGTTAAACGAGGAAAGATTTATTTAGCTCAGAGTTTGTAGAAGTTTTAGTCCACAGTTGGGTGGCACATGGCAGAGAGGCAACTGTTCATGAGAGAGAGAGAGAGGGAAGGAGAGAGAGAGAGAGAGAGAAGCCCCTTATATTGTATGCAGGCTACCTGCCTTAGGGTGGGGGTAGCACTCACACCCTTGATCTGGCATTGGACCATGTCACAGACTCTAGAATCCCACCCCCATAACTTCATAAGACTTTTGGGAGACATCTAGACACAAACCACAGCACTCATGTATCCATCATTCAGATTATGATTTAGAATATTTCCATCACTTTTAAAAGTTCCTTCATGCCACAGAGGCAATCTCTAGCCTAACCCTACTTCTATCATTACAAAATAGTTTTGTTCTAGCCTAACTTCTCTTATTACAAAAATGTTACAGTTTTTATGATAGAAATCAGACCAGAGATTTTATACAAATAAAAACCATAAGTGGATCTTTCCTCTTTCCCTCTACATCTCAGAGTGATTTTCCATGTGGTTGTGTAAACTGATGTTTCCACTGGTTTATTGTTTTTGTTGCTGAGCATTATTCCATTAGATGAATAAAACACTATTTATTTTCTTATTCCCCTGTTCATGGGCCTATGGAATATTTCTAGTTCAGGGCTATTTTGAATAAAGCTGTACGGAAACATTTGTACATGTGTTTGATGGATCTATCCACTCATTTCTCTTGGTTGTATGCCTAGGAGCAGACTAAGTACTAAGGTAGGCTTACATTTAGCCCTAGTAAATATTACCAGTTTTCTAAAATTGTTCCTGTTTGCTTATTCTTCTTTAATAGCTGCGTATAATTTTATGGATTTTTATATGATTATTTAAACTAACCCACTATTAATAGAAATAGAAAAGTTGTCTTCAAACATTTGCTTGGAACAAATGTGTTCCAAATATTACACTTTTACATAAATCATTTTGCCCATATACAATGTATTTAAAGGAAAAAAGTATGATGAGTTTGCTAGATCTAAGAATATGTGCATTTTAAATTTCAAAAGATATGACCAGATAATCTCCAAAGTGTTTTCAAGTAATGCATGCTTCCACTGTCAATTTTGAGGTTGTTTCACTTCATATTTACATGGTAAAGCATCAAATGTTTTGAATTTGTCTGTCTAATCGGTCTAAATTATAGTTTTTGCAGTTTTAGTCTGAAAGGCTCTTATTTTAGGTGGTAATTTTTTTTTTTTTACAAGTTTTAAAGCAGTTGCTTTTCCTTTTTTGGTGATCTACCTTTTCATAGCCTTTGCCCCTTATTCCATTAAGTTGTTAGCATTTTACTGATTTAAAAGAGCCCTTTTCATATTAAAGAAATGATGTCCTTTCTTGGTGATATGACTTGCAAATATTTCCCCCCAGATTGTTGTGTCTTCCGATTCTGTTAATAGCTGACAGAATAACTTGCAGTGTTCTCTTTACATCAGACTTCCAAAGCATATTTCACAAACCCCCAGTCTATCCTTCCACCATCCACGAGATGTGTTATGATTGCTGTTAATGAATAAAAATAATTTATGCTCTAAATACACTCTCTGGATTATTAAACACAATCTTGCTCTAATACATACCCTAGAGAATTAAAAGGAAAGCTGCACGAAAAAACGCAGTTGGCAGGCAGACAAAACATGGCTGTGTTGTTGACAATTTTCTCAAGACATTCAAAGGCATTTACAGTCTTAGCAAGAGTCTGGGTTAGATTACTTATTCAGTTTTGCAAAGTATTTCTATGTGGCAGTCAGGTGGTTACTAGGTGGCTACTCTAAAGCAGTCCAACAGTTACAGAGCAATTACCCAGTAACTGCACATTGCTCTCTAAATAGCAGGGGTGAGGGATGTCAGTCAGCGGCAGAGCCCATGTTTAGCCTATGAGAGGTCCCTAGTTCAATCTCCATTACCACCAAGGAAAATATCTATATAGAAAGGAACTTAACACATTGTTCTGGATAGTGGTTATCTCTGAGGTGCTTACAACTGTAAGTGTTATTCTTCAGGAACATTCCCCCCCAACCCATTGCCCTCTCCCATTAAGATCGTTAGTTTTTACCACTTGCTATCATTTGCTCACTTTCTCCCCCATTAAATTTTATTTGCAACAAGCAACCTTTTATTACCGGCATCAGTTTTCTGTTGCTGCCATAGCCAACTATCCCAGTGTTAGCAGTTAAAACAGCACCGTTTCTGCCTCATAGTCCTGTAGGTTTGATTTTTTTGTTGTTGTTGTTGTTTTTTTTGTTTTGGTTTTGGTTTTTCTCCGGTACCGGGAACCGAACTCACGACCTTGCGCTTGCCAGGCAGGCGCTTTGCCACTGAGCTAAATCCCCAGCCCGTCCTGTAGGTTTGAAACCATGCCTCAAGCAAATCCCCTGCCTAAGCCCTCACATGGCAGAGGTCAGGGTGGCAGCAGGGCTGTGTTCCTTCCTGGAGGCTCTAGCAGCCAATCTACTTCCCAGCTCATTCAGGTGGTGGGCAGAATTCAGTTCCTTGTGGTTTTAAGGCTGAAGGCTCCATTCCCTTGTGGATCGTCAGCCAGGGGCCTCGTGTTCCTTAAGGCCTTCTGTTTTCTTGGTTGTCTTCAAACCCGCAACACATCCTTGACTTGTTTCCACACTTGGAGTCTTTCTGAGTGCTCCTTTCTGTGACATCTCTCCTCACTGCACCTGGGAGAGGTTCTCTGCTTTAAAAGGTCCATGTGAAAATCCAGGACAATCTTCCTGTTCTAAGACATGTAACTTTACAAGTATTCTTGCAAAGTCCCTTTTACTGGTAAGATAACATTTTCAGAGGTTTTAGAGATGGAATGTGAACTTCTTTGAGGGCCATTATTTTTCTCTCCCTTCAGTCTCCTTGCCATTCTCCTTTCCTCTCTCCCTCCTTCCCTCCTTCCCTTCCTTCCTTCCTTCCTCCCCCTCACTTCATGTGAGCACCTAGCATAATGCTAGACGTGTAAAGAGAACTAAACAAACACTTATTTGAGGGACGATGTTTTTAGAGATCTTATCTCAAGGCTTCATCTAAACTCCGAGAATTTGTCAGGTCCTATATAAATTCCCAAGTCAGAGTTGAAGAACTCAAGGGAGGAGCTTTCTTCCCACCATCCTTCCCCTTAGGCTGGGGTGAGGGCCAGCCAGATGCAGGAGTATGGTTCATTGTTTCTTGATCTAAGTGGACCCTTTGAGTTGCCCCAACCACCTCAAGATGTTTATATAGGGCTGGGCTCCAGGGATGGAATAGATTAAGCTCTGTGATAACACTGACCAAATGTGAGCCCAAGAGTATTTTTAGAAACACAAGAAAGCGTATTTGGTACTCAGTAGGAGGCATTATATTTTTAGCAGAAAACTATACCGCTGTGGCAAGGAAAAACTTTTCATGATCTCAGACCTTACTTTGGCTCCAGTCTCTTCTGTGTGGAGAGTAGAGAGACATCTCTGCATCAGAGCTTTGACTACAACCTGCTCAGGGACAAATTCTTGCTGATCTTCATTGCATAACTGAAAATAACAGACTTTCAACTCTCCCAACAAATGTTATTAAAGATAAATTTTCATTGTTAAATATCTCAGGAAATAATCATCTCCAAGTTTCTTGAGCAAAAGGATTTTGACTATGTAGCTCCCGATTCTTGGCATAAGTGAAATAAAAGCACTACATCACTACTATTTACTTAGAGTGGTCAGGGAGTACTAAGTAACCTCTAAATATTGTTTATTAGTGTATTTGTTTAGAGAAATGAATATTTACTAGTTTTTCAAGATGTATAACTCTGTCTCCCCCTAGGCTATTCCTGCCTTGAGCAAAGGATTCATCTTTAACCCAAGACCAGGGCATAGAATAGTTTCTTGAAAAATATTAAAAATAAATAAAAGGTTGGAGATTTAAGTGCAAGTTACATGCACTACTCATATAATTTGCTCATTTCTATCTATTGGGGTCTAAAATCAGCAAGATATAGATGGTACATGAATATATTTACTAGATAAAAGAGTGTTTACACTGTAATAAAATTCTGGAATTATGCAGGCATGTTGACTTCAGTTGAATACAGATAAACATGGAACCTAAAATAGATCATTTAAACATCCTCATTTCGCTATTTAGTAGAAACTAAGCATTGGTAACCATTAGTAACAAGGTAACAGTACCTAATCCAAAGCTGTCACGCTATGAAGCACAGAATCATTTATATTAAACTTCTGTGATTAATAATACATAACAAAGAAGGTTCTTGGAAAATAAACCTTGCAGGGGAATAACATCTTTCAAGTGCTGAGTCAACGTGTTTCCTGCCGTGTTCCTCATGGGAAGCACTCTGCTCACCTTGGTCAAGGGGAAGATTACACTGTAGTTTATGTAAAGGCCAGAGGCACCTATATTATTGTGTTTGATCAGGACCTGACCGAGACAACTTCATGCTGCACCTCTGAGGCTGTATACCTGTCCCTCCGCGGAGGGCCACACTGGTCTCCTCAAGTGCATAGTGATCCAACCACACAATGATGTGTTTACTGCAGGTGAACTTCCACACTTTCAGAAACTATAAGATTTACTGAATAGGAATACAATTGACTTTTTGAACAAAAGCTTTTCATATGCATGATGAAAATCTCAAAATAAGTTCTCTAAATTTAGTGAAACAAGGACGGATAAAAATGAAACACTGCATTTCAAAATATTAAATAATTTTAAAGTAAATAAAAACAAAACCCCCCAAGTTCTCTCCATCCTCTCATTTCTGATTTTGTGTCAGGAGTGCCAACATGAGGTCCTTGACCAAACAGACTGTGCTTGAGATAATAATTTTACAAGCCGGGGCTGGGGATTTAGCTCAGTGGCAAAAGCGCCTGCCTGGCAAGCGCAAGGTCGTGAGTTCGGTTCCCGGTACCGGAGAAAAATGAAAAAAAAAAAAAATAATAATTTTACAAGCCATAGCTTGAGAGCAACTAGAAAATGGCATTTAAAATTGTAAATTTTCCAACACTAACTTCATTGCAAACTTTAGTGTTATAGGTAGGATTGTAGAGTGTTAAGGCTGAAAAGGATTTGGAGAACTTTTTAGCCAAACTGCTGTCTTGTAGATCATAGAATTTCTAATAATTTCATTTTCTCTAAGTTTTTTTTCCCAGTCATACTGCTTTATTAGGGCATTTTAACCAACTATCATCTAAGAGAATGTAACAGAAGATTTTAAAAAATTATTTTAAAACCATATTTCTCTTGCATCAATTCTTTAGCTTAAATTGAAGTTGTACAGAACATGCTTAGGGATTTTGGTACTGTTTTTTGGTTTACATTAAGATATGGGGCTGGGGATTTAGCTCAGCGGCAAAGCGCCTGCCTGGCAAGCACAAGGTCGTGAGTTCAGTTCCCGGTACCCGAGAAAAACCAAAAAAAAATATAAAAATATTTATATCGATATATATCATCTATCTATATCTATATCATCTATCTATATCTATATCTATATCTAGCTAGCTAGCTAGCTTCTGGACAGAAAATCCTGCTTTTAAATCCTTTCTCTGAAAAAAATAAAATAAATCCCGTCTCTGTAATTTATTAATTGTGTGTGATCTGAGGCGGATTGCTTACTCAGTAATCCCAGATGAGCTAAAATAAGTTTAAAAATGTCTAATTTAATGTATGACTTTTAAGGGCGATTACACAGAGGAATATGCTTAACATGGCACTTCTCAAAACATAGTTGCTCAACACGTTCTCCTTCTATCCTTTCCTCTGCCACTCTTGTTTCTTTACCTACATCTCAGATGTGCACTGCACCATTTCTTTCCAGATGAGGTATCGGTAATATTCTTCTAATAGTTGTAGGAAAAAAATATAATAAATATTAATATGGATGAGAATAATTTCAAATACTGTGTTTTTCAGGTGAAAGTACAATTTACTATGCAGTGGTTAATATCTGTTTCTTGGGAAAGAGAGGTGTTCTGTGCAGCAACTTTAAAGAATATTTTGTAAAAACATTCGTTTCAGCTGTAGCTCCATCCTCCTCCCTTGCTTGAGGGGGGAGAATCAGGAAGTAATTAATTATTCCCATTTTTTTCTTCCTGAAGTCTAGTCAGCTAGAGGTCAATTTATTTTCAGCTTTGGTACTAAATTGAGTTTGATCTTGGTGTGGTTAGAAATTAAGAAAATTAATTTTGGCACCTCAATTAAATCCTAAAGTTAAGAAGCTGCCTTTGCAGCTTTAAGAGAGAAACTGTGATTTCTTGTTGTAATTCTTCAGAAATTCCATGAATCTTTAAGGCTAAATAGTGATTATTTATTAAATGTTCAATAAAACCTATTAACTTGAACCGATTTAGCCATCATAAACTCTATTTTGAAAAAAAAACACTTATTCTGTCATATCTATACATTGCACAGATATATTATCTACTTTGTGGCAGGTTCTATTTCAGAGAGGAAGAATATAAAAGCGTAAAATAATGATCCCCAAAGTCTGCAGATACAAGAACAAATAAAGCAAAAATCTTATTATAAGACTGTAGCAAAATAGCATGTGGTAAGCTAAAAGAATGTGTACCTTTCTGGTCTCACCATTGCTTTTTTCTCTCGTCCACTGCACCACAGGCCCCTGATCTCAGTAACACTTTCCTGCACTTTCAACATCCCAGCTCGCTCAGAGGTGCTTGGAGTTGCTTTCCCATTCTGATAGAAATGCTCATCCCTCATATCTTTCAATTGCTGGTTCCATGTTGTAATTCAGATCTTAGGTCAAGTATCAATTTAGAAAGTCCTTCCCTGAATAGTCCTTCCCTTACCTGTCTCCTGGTGTTCTGGTATTGTTCATTTTCTTTATCTGAAAATGCCTTGCCTACTAATGTGCTTCTCTATGCCTTGAATTTGTGTTTGTAAATGAGAATTGAGTTCCACCAGGACAGTGCTCCTGGATCTCCTCTTGTTTATTCTTCTATCTCCAGTTCCCAGCACTTCGCCTTGCAGGGAGTAAGCAGATACTCAGTATTTATTGAAAATGGATGAATAAATAAATAGTGCCATGAGGCGTACAACTGGTATTGTGATGCTTGAGCTGAGGCTTAAAGGATATTGTTTAAGATATAGGATATGTACAAACTGAAGACTGAATGGAAGGGAGATTTGAGGAAGATGTCTACTTTGATTGAGAGAGTACAGAGAAGTGTGACCATTCACATAACCAGCAGAAGATAACCTCACCTTTCCAAAGGAGGTGGTAATGTCTGCTTGGGACAAGGTGAGTTTGTGGTGCTTGTGAGTCCTTCAGGTATGGATGTCTCCTGGACAGATAGACAAGGGGAAATCAGCCTGTGTGGGAGACAAATCTTTCTGCTATTTCTTTTTATCTTATTGAGTCACTTAGAAGAGTTGCCAATGAACTGCACCTATGCTGAGATTCTTCAGGAAGTAGTTTAATAAGTAAAAGACTGGTTTTAGTAATTTGCAGTACATTTTGTGAGTCCAGACCTCCAAATGCTTACTTCCTGTCTGTCCCATTGATTTGCTTGACAAAATATTCCCCCATATGTATTGAAAAATATAGCTCTCCTATCCAGCCTCAGTTAGCCTAACTCGAATTGAAATCAAAATTCTTGACTGCTTAGCTGCCTGAGAATATGTTTATATGTTCCCAGTTGAAGCTTTGTTCACCTGTCTTCAAATCCACAGGCTGGCAGGGATGTTAAAGTAAATTGCAACTTATGAAAGGCATTTAAAAAAAGAATTCAGAACATTAAAAACTGTAAACTGTAAAAAAATGAGTTTGTTGACAGAAGGCATGAAGATGTTTCTGAACTTAGTAATGACTTGTGACAAAAAGAGAGTTTCTTCTCTCAACGAGCCCTTCCAGAGGAAATGCACTTACCCACTTTTTCCTGGACCTTTCCCTCTTCCCAGAACTGGGAGGAAACCTGGATCCATGTAGGAAAAAGCAGCAGATTGCCAATGTGAACTTGCTGTTGTGAAGAGGAACCAGCAGTGCTCCAGGGCCGGGGAGGAAGAGGGGAGAGACAGGGGTTCCGCAAGGGCGCAGGACAGTGGGGAAGGGAGCTCCGAGGAGGGAGATGTTCGGATGTCCATCTGAAGTGGACTCAGGACACGAGAGGCAACTTGAGGAGGATAATAGAAGATTATCCTGTGCTACCCTCCGCACTTGAGTTCTTGATTGTCTGAACCGTAAGATTTTTCTCTCTAATGAGTAGTTGAAGCATTGCACCCCTTCAGCTCTCAGAGCACAGTTGAAGGATAACAGCTGGATGTTTTAAGACACTGACATTTTAGTATAAAATGAAGCAAATTCATACAAATGAAAACTTGACAATTTTTCTGGGAACTGTCCTGATGTCAGCTTTTAAACGTGAGCGATCTCAGAATTCTCTGGAAAGGCTCATGAATCTTTCAAATCACAGCATCAAATTCTTACTGTCTTGTCAGGATACCTCTGAGAATCAACAAAAGTAAAAATTTACAGTGCTTTGAAGCTCTGAGGAGGATACATATTTTCCTGCAGCAAGGTGATTAATTTAGAATGAAAAAGCTATCTGCAACAGCAAAACTAAGATGAACTTGATGTTATGAAAGCTATACTTTTAAAAAAACTTTAATGATAGAGGTGTAAATACACTTCTGCGTATGAAGTGGGAAAAGGGCACTTTGATATTCTATTCAGTTTTCTGACAATGTCCTTCCCAGTATTTGGTGGAGTAACTGCCAAATATCATGGATGGATGAAAATTATTTTTGAAATAAATTAATTTCCTCAAAGAATCACAAGGTGGTTTAGGGACAGTTTTGGTGCCACTTTTACATATCATTCCTGGAAAATGCCAGAATTTGTAGGATAGTAGAAGAAAGATGCATCTATAAAAAAGTTGAGAAGTACAGAAGCAGCCAGATTGAGTCCAAAAAATTTAAGAAATTTAATAACCAATGAATATGTAAATTTCTTACAAGAGCATGGCAATTGAAAGAGTAGATTCTAGAGGCAAACACCCTGGGTTCAAGTACCAGCTCTACCATTTACATTATGTTAAGTACAGTTGGCCTTCAGTCTCTGTGGGTTCCCTGTCCACATGGATTCAACCAACCTTGAATGAAGAATATTCTGGAAAAAATTGGATCCATACCAAACATATACAGACATTTTTCTTTCTATTCTTTTCTCTTTTTTTCTCATTATTCCATAAATGATATAGTATAATGACCATTTACATGGTATTTGCACTGTATTAAGTATTATAAGAAATCAAGAGATGATTTAAAGTATATAAGAGGCTGCACCTAGGTTACATGCAAATACTACACCATTTTATTTATATAAGGAACTTGGGCAGCAAAGGATTTGGGCATCAGTGGAGAGTCCTGGAACCAATGCCCTGTACATTCTGAGGGGTAATTGTAATTGGACAATTTACCCTCTCATCTGGGAAGTAAGGATACTGATAAAATGTGTGTCATAGCATTGACAGGGCTACATTGCCCTTAACAGCACATGCCCATGGAGAATGCTTGTTCTGATTGTAATTTTCAGGGGGAAGAGAGGCTTTTGGGAAACTACTGCAGTCAAGTCATAATTTTGACAGTCCATTCAGTGTTACTAACTAGAGCTGTGATTCTAAATGGCTCCTTTCATTTTTTTTCTCTTCATCTGTAAAATAGGAGTAAAGAAGCTTATTTCTAGTAGCTTATAAAACATGTATTGAATGATTCTTACAATTTAAGGTTATATAATTATTGTCAAGCAGAAACACCTTCATTATTCTTTCCTTAAGTTCCAGGGGACTAGCCTACCTGACGTCTGCTGTTTCTGCTAGGTTACCTTCTTGAGTCACAACAGAACGAAAGGTAAATTTCAAAAAGAGAAACTTCATTCTAAAGCCAAGGACTCTTCTGTCTTCTAATCAACTGTTTCCTTGGACAATTTCTGCCTTCCATCTGTGCCTCTGAAATGAATAAGTACCATTTGGTGGTCAGGTGACAAGGATTAAACTGAAATTAAAATGTTCTAATCCATAACCCTGGATACAGAATCCTGGAATCTTATGCTAATCCCACTGGAACAGATCTTTGCTCAGTGGTCTAGATGTTTATGCTAATTTTCAAACTTAGCTTTAGCGTACATAGAATTTTATTTTAACCATGATACAGTATCAGAGACATTTTTTGTTAATTTCTTAGTTAATAAAACAAGCAATACCTTACTATAACAGCAAGTATATGAGCTTCTTGGAGCATGCTTCTGTCTTTTCCCAGTGTTATAGAAAATATCCATTTATTACTTTAGTCAAATTTAAAATTCATAACTTTCCGGGGGAGTATCCTTTGTTAAGGCAAATTAATTAACATACATATACACCACTAACTCATGCACTTGCGGGCGTGCGCACACACACACACACACACACACACACACACACACATGCTGAGAGTTTAAAATAGTTCTTTTTACTTACTTTGGAATGGCATTAAGAACCATATATTTTTGTTTCACACCATGATTCAGATTAGTTCTAAGGCAAGCAGAAACATTTGTGGCAGAATAACCCAGATAAATTTTCCTTCAAGACATTTCTTTCATTTCTCTCTTTGTTTCTGCAACAGCCTCCTTGTTCTTCCTTTTCAGAAGGACTAACTTATCATTTCTAGGGATTTTCAATTATTTCCAGATGTTGCGTAAAATAAAGATTGAGGACACCATGATTTCAGAAGTTCCTCACCTCTCACATTTATCCTTTATTTTTCCAATGCTTTGTTCATCATTATATACACTGATATAGACTATAAGTCACTCTATATCTACTTTTGCATTCATATTTCACATTTTGCTAAGTTCTCACCTATTTTTCCTCTCTTTGGAAATGTCCTCAATGTCAGTGGCTCAGTTCGTGATACTGTATGTTCCTTCTTGAGACTTAGTGAATTCTTAAATATGAAGGCAATTTTCTGAGCATATTCTCAGTGTATTTCCCTGTGGTGAAGTGGAGAATCTCTCATCTGCGCTGCTTTCAGCAGCTGTGTAAATACAGCTGGAAGGTTGCAAGTGGACAGAGTCGGTTGTAAATAGGTTTCCTTCCCTTATGTGTTTTGGAATGCTGTTCTGACAACCACAGACCATGAATTTCAAGTGAGCTTCCTCCGTGACTGCAGCTTTCATATGTATATTTAAGTGACTTTCCGGAGTTGGACAAAGACTTGCTCTTGGTAGAACTTAACTTCTTTGGCTTCAGGTTCTGTCCCTGTAGAATATCTTCCATTGTATAATATCCTAAATCTGAGAGCAAACACAAATATAAATCTTAACTCTTCTACATAGTCTGTGTAAGAGAGATGTATTAGTTTACTAGAGCTGCTGTAACCAAACACCACAGAGTAAGCGGCTTAGGCAGCAGATATGTACTCCTTGTAATTCTGGACGCTGGAAATTGGAAATCCAGATGTCTTCTAATTTGACTTCTCTGAGGCCTCTCCCCTTGACTTGTGCAGGGCTCTCTTCTCCCTCCTTGGCTTGTATGTGGTCCTCCCTCTGTGTGCCTGTGTTCTAATCTTTTCTTCATAGAAGGACATGAGTCACTTCAGATGCAGTCCCAATCATATGGCCTCACCTTACCTTAATTATCTCTTTAAAGACCTTCCCTCCAGTCATTAGACCAGGTACTGGGCATAGAAATCTGAGAGCTTCAGCATTTAAATTTGGCAGGAAAAGGAAGAAATATAAGAGAAAGGGAGACAGTGATAAGAAAACTACTTTGAGCCAGTTGTTAGAGCATTAAATATGTGGGCTTTACACTCGACAGGAACAAGAGTGAGCTCACTGCCTGTCACCCACTTCTCTGTACTACTCTACTTTTCCTATACTTTCTCTTTTAGGAAAGACCATCATACTTCAAACAGCCACGAAGCCAGAAGCCTGGAGTCATGCTATACATGTTCCTTCAGCTAATCTCCTGTGCTGTATGAAGATCATAATGGGTCCTACAATCCTACTCCATAATTAATGACTCTTCCCCTCTTCTTTCCCATGGAATCTGCCTTAGCATGGGCTACTCACAATTACTCACTTGGGTTACTCAAAGAGCCTCCTACCTGATCTCATTTTCTCAGTCTGTCCCTTCTCCATACTCAATTCTATCCTCCAGATTGCTCTCAGAATAATCTTGGGGAAAAATACCTGCTCATGCTGCTTGGACATTAATGTTTTTGATACTTTTATATGTCTGCATTTCAATTTCTTAACTCAAGTATGCAATATAGTTTTTTCCCTTTAGTCTAATTGGTTGAATTTAGGTTACACGATCATCCCTAGCTTACTAACAGATTCAAGCAATTCAATACACTTACTGGCTAAAATAATTAGGATCTACTTCTTAGGGTTATCTTCCTTGGACCTTGTGAGATATATGGGGAGGGCTAGAAACCAGAATAAAATCAGGATTTCATAAAGGAGAAGAAAATGGACAATGTATTTTTAGGTAGACAATTGATAATATCTACCGTAGACTGTTTCCTCATGGAAAATCTATGTTCTAGTGGTGAAGGTAGAAAAATAAAGTCAAAGTTATGAGGCAGTGTATGCGGACAAGTATACAGTTCTGTGCAGGGAGAACTTTCAATAGAAATCAGACTGAGGGCTCTAAGACAGTTTCTTAAAAGAAGGGTGCTTAAACTAAAATTTTTTCCAGGGCCAAGGATTGAACCTAGGGACTCAAATATGCTAAGCATGAGCTTTAACTAATGTTCTATATTCCAAGACCCTAAACTAAATTTTTGAAGAAAACTAAGGGCCAGAATATTGAAGACGGGGAAAAGGAGCATTTCAGCAGCAAGAACCACGAGTGAAAAAGCCCAAGAGTGTGCAGTCGTGTGACTCACTGGGGAACTGAGCATCATCCATTCAGTCTTATCAGAGAGGCAAGAGGCAAGGCCAGAAGCAGGGGCCTGGGCAGTCCATGACACACCATGCAAATTTTATTCTACAGACTTATCTACAACCCCTGTTGTTACCTTGTATGTAACACTACCTATATGGCAAATACTGCCCACAGTTTCACAGATGCCGCACTTTGGCACTGTAGTATGCACCCCTTTTGAGACTGGAAGGTTAAATAACTTATTCAAGATGTCACATAAAGTTGGCTGTAACCACTTTCCTTTATAAAGCCTTCTGCCTGGAACTCAAACACATAGAACTTGTTATCCCAAGCAATGACACTTACTGAAAATGAAGAAAGTTGCAGATATATATATATCTATATGTGTATATATATATATATATATATATATATATATATATATCTGAGATATATTTGCATGCATAAATTCTGTATTTAAGGTCCACCCTCTCCCTTTGACCAAATCACGGACCATTCTTCAGTGTACTTGCCAGAGAACAGACTACAGGGATCAGAATCCGAGTACAGATTCTTAATTTTCACACAGTTTGGCCATTTCTAGTCGTCAGTACAGTGTCTCAGCGCATGATCTGTCTTTGTCTCTGGTTCAACCCCCCCCCCACCCCACTTTCTTCAGTTTGCTAAATCTCATTCATTTTCACGAATTCAGCTTAGCATCACCTCCTTTAGGTAACTGTCTTGGAGCCCCTGGTTTGATTTGGAAAAGAGCTTTCTGAGTTTACAGTGTACCCTATCTAGAACGCTACAATTGTCTTCATAACATTTCACCAGAACTTTGGCTTTGGCTGTGTCTCCACTCCTTAACCAGACGACAGTGAAAGGAAGGATACTGCCTACTGCTCTACCCTCTTTCCAAGAAAACCTTGATTTTGTTCATGGTCTCTGTCCCTCCTCCGTGCAGTCCATACAACTCAAGGGAGCCTATCTTTCTGTCTCTAGGAAGGACCTGATTGTTTTAGCCATTTGCCTTCCTGAAGAATGTTTAGCAACGTCTAGACACATACATGATTGTCACAACAGGGGTTTGCTAGTGGCCTGCAATAGGAAGAGGCCACAGAGATTCTGCTAACCACCCTCCAGTGCGCAAGACAACCTTTTCTCCACCCAACTCCCTCTGCCATCACAGGCATATCCAGTGTCACTGAAGGATTGGCACATCCTGGTATGTCAGTCTTTAAGTGACTTTACTTCTTGACTTAATGGTCTACCACTCTGTACATACCGGTTATTAATCAGTCTGGCAGAAGTGAAGGGCTGATGTTCCATGACTGCAAGATGCATGGATGGTGAGGCTAGAAAGTTACTGCGGTCATCTCGAAGCTAAGATGGCTTTTATTCTGTAATGGCGGGGGGTACCAGGATTAAAATGAGTTTCAGGAACAAATGTGTACGGTATGTGCTGCCGAAGAGATGGGAAGGAACAGAGCATAGCGCTAGAATTCGGAAATAGCTATTACTACAGTTCCTTAGAGAAGTGACGGGATGTGAGTGCCTCTTCATCCTGAAGCGGTTGGCAAGTCTCCTTCATCTAGAAAAGACTCAAGAATATCTCTCGCATAGTTAGCTTAGGGCCATTTTCTGGAACACTATAATTCTAACCCATTGTTAATTCTTAAAAATCTTAAACTTGAATGTCTCCGGTTACAATGAAGAAACACTACTATTTAAAAAATCGTAGATTTCCATGTGTCTTGAAAGAGGACCTTAGGGAAGTTTCGCATAAGTAGCAGAGTTACGTGTCCGTGTGTGCGCGTGTGCGTGTGCACATATTTTCTGTTCCTTTGCGGCGCATGTTCCTAGGGTGGATTTGGGGCGTCTTTGAAAGGGTGGTACACTCCGGGTTTCTTCTCTAGCCTGACTCTGAGGGGAACAGCAGAGGTCTCAGTGTGGAGGTGTCCTGGGCCGGCCTGTTGGTGTTGCTGACAAGAGAAGCCGCTTTGGGGCTCTCCCGGCCCCACACCCAGCCTACTCCCAGGCACGTGAACATCGGTCCTGAAGGTGTCAGAGCATTTTGTTGAAATTTGTCTTTTTCCTGTGTTCATAGTCACAGCTCCCAGAAAAGATTTTTGCCAGAAAATGACAGCGGTGTTATAGTTTAATTCAGAGACGCTCCTACGGGGCTTCTCAAACACCGCACTCGGCTGGCTCTAACTGGGCACTTGTTGCCGCAGGGGCGTCTGCGGTTTGCAAGGCCAGCCGCTCTCCTGCACTAGGCTGACGGAGAAGTTAGCTTATCCTTTTACAGTTATGAGTGCAAAGTGTTGCTCTTTCAAGTTTGCTATTTCTGTACCCAGTACGCTTGAATCTAAAAAATAGACATTCTGTAAATATATGTCTAAAAATTGTTTTGTAAATTTGTCTTCTTTGTTACAGTGGAAAACGTGGATTTCAGTGTCCAGGGATAAAAAGTGGGTAGCAAATTTAGAAGAAGGATGATCTGTTGTATCTTTTAAAATTAGCATTTAATTAGGAAATACACCTCCCCTCCCCAACATCTGACAGTTACCATAGTTTGGTCGAGTTCGACGCAAAATTTTGACCTATTACATTACTATGAAGAGTGCTCGCTTGGGCAGCACATATACATTACTATGAAGAGACATTTTAAGTGAGAAAAAAAAAATCAGAAACGGCAAAGTGATTTTTTTTTTTTTTTAAGTAAAACTCCATTTTGAAACAGTGTGATTTCGGAGGCGCGGCGCGCGGGGAACCTGTTGGGTCCCGGGCAGCAGCAGGCCGCCGAGCGCGCGCGCGTGTGCCCGCGGGTGCGTACGTGTGCGC